>NC_089586.1:60182748-60347748 GCF_019320115.1 Miscanthus floridulus | reverse complement strand
ATGCTAACACATGTGCACAAGGTGATACACTTGGTGGTTGGCACATTTGAGCAAGGGTGAAGAAGTTAGAGGTGAAAAGGAGTTAGTCTCGCTGGTCACTAGGTGACCGGACGCTGGTCTCTGAGGAACCGGTGCGTCCGGTCAGTTGTAACAGTGAAGACGTTGGCGTCGGTCAATCGACCAGACGCTGGGTCATGGACTGACCAGATGCTAAGGTCTAGGGTCCGATCCTGTTGTCGGACAGCGCAAAAGGAAGTCACTGAGTGACCGGACGCTGTCAGGGTCCAGTCGAAGAAAATCATTTCTGGCACCTTACTGGAAATGACCGGACGCTGGAGGCTGAGCGTCCAATCAGTTTGTGCGTTGTGTCCGGTCAATAGATGACCATTGAAATCTGACAAATAGTATTTGAAGCAGGGGACATGTGGCGTGAATCACATGACCGGACGCTAAGGGCCAGCGTCCGGTTGATCGGATTGGAGCGTTCGGTCACCCCACGTTGTGCCCAGTGAAGGGGTACAACAGCTCTATTTCATGGGGGCTTCTATTTAAGCCCCATGGCCGGTTGAAGCTCAGACCTTTGGCCATTTGCATTGACATAGCAACCTTGTGAGCTTAGCCAAAGCCCTCCCACTCATCTCCATCATTGATTCATCATCTTTGTGAGTTTGGGAGAGAATCCGAGTGCATTGCTTGAGTGTTTGCATCTAGAGGCACTTGGTGTTCATGTTTCGCTGAGGGATTCGCTTGATACTCTTGGTGGTTGCTGCCACCTAGATGGCTTGGAGCAGCGAGGATCGTCGGGCGGAGGGTGGTGATTGTCTCCGGCTCCGATCGTGGTGATTGTGAGGGGTTCTTGACCTTTCCCCGGCGGAGAGCCAAAAGGTACTCTAGTGGATTGCTCGTGGCTTGTGTGATCCTCATCTTGTGTTGGTTGTGCGGCACCCTATTGAGGGTTTGGCGTGTGAAGCCAATTAGCGTGTGAACCTCCAAGTGAGTGAATCGCCACAACAAGGACTAGCTTGCCGGCAAGCAAGTGAACCTCGGTAAAAAATCATTGTGTTCATCGTTGATTTCGAGGTGATTGGCCTTCATTGTTATTCATCCTTGTGATTGATTGGTTCCTTCATCCAGTTCAAAGGATTTGTAGAGATATAGATCCTAACATTTACAATCAGAGACTTTAAATAGCAAGTCAGCAAAGGACTCAATAGATAGAGATTCCACAAGGATATTATTATGGCATGGATTATAATACCGTTCATATGATTCCAAATCTAGGGTATCAAGGTACCCAAAATTTTAATCCGTTCATATGATTCCACAAAGCTTGCATAAGCTGTGTCTGCACTTCCAGAAGATGCTCAATAGTATGTGGCGGTGGTGGTGGATTTGGGGGAACACCTCCACAACCTCTGCCTCTTCCTCTTCTGGACATTTGACATCCAACCCAAATGTTCAAAATTTTAGAGATTTCCAGGTTATAGACACTTATAGAGATATAGAATACATTCTGAAAAATTTCTAGGCGAGTTCCAACAGTAGTAGTTTGGTAAAACAGTTATATCTCGAGTTGCAGATATCCAAAAGAGGCGTTCTTTATATGGTTGGAAAGCTTCAAAAATTATCTATAACTTTTATTCAGATCACATGTCCAGATTCTGTCGTTATGTTAATAAAAAATAGGACACAACCAAAACTGTTTTAGATTCCAGACTGCACAGAAACTTCAACTTGAAGCAGCTATATCTCTCGAATGACATCAGATATAAGGATGATTCCAGTGACATTAGAAATATACTTAAGTCTAGTTATTCCCATAAAAATTTCATAATTTTTGGTTGAGTAGATTTAAATGGGCATTGAGATAAAAGCAGACTGCTCCGAAAAATAGAACCGAAGAACAAGATATACCAACCCAACTATTCATTTATTAACTCAAACTTAATATTCTTAACTATGGCACTTGCGGACATACCCACAAGGTTCTAGCACGCACTACAAAAATTCAACTCACGCATAAACATAATAATAATTAACTAGGCACACCAAAGTTCACACCACACTACTAGACTCGACTCGACTCAACTTGACCTGCGCTACTAACGTCTTATTACATAGAAAGGAACTCCAACACCTATGGGCGATGTTTATGGGTAAGCTTCTCATAAATCCTTGGCAGGTTGAGGCACTCCCTTTGGTCATCTATCACTTGTTGGTACCTCTTAAGAGGCTCCTCTTGTGCCTTCAACTGATCTTCTAGCCGCCAATTCTACTCAACTAACTCACAGGTAAAGTGTACCATCACTTGAGTAGTTGGATCCATGCCTTCAGAGTCCATTATTGCCCACTCCAATTCAGGGTGTTGGTGAGGGAGGAATCAATATTGATCCTCCTTCATATCGTCAAAGCGGCAACCACAGAGACCCATGTAGGCTTCAACGGCTACGTCTTCTATGCTATCTTCCATGGTGGCACAATGAGCATGATGCACATAGTTCGAGTCCAGCTGGTATGCTTCTTTCTCTTCATCCCTAATGTAGATGCACACCCTAGATTTCCAATAAGTCTCCTCCAAGGGGTGCATATGCTTATTGTAGACATACTCCATAGCTACGTCCCAATCAGCGTAGTAGACCTGAAGGATCCCCATAAGTCGGTGGTGCAAAACAAAGGATTCACACCCTGGCTTGTAATAGATCTTCGTAGTCCATCTCATGGTAGGGGCAGCTCATCTTCTTGAACGGCGTCCTCCTCCTCCTCATCCTCCAATTCAACAACCTCCACATCTTTCTCAACTTTGGGCTCTTCCTAGAGTGGCTCAGGTGTAGGTGCAGGTGCAGGTGCTAGCGAGTCGACTTCCTGCTCCTAAGGTTCCTCCTCACATGGCTCCATGGGTTCATACAATCCATGAGGCGGGTAGTAGCCTGTGGTGCTGATGCGGGCGGTCTTATTGGCATGAGCCATCTATAGAGTTAGATTTAGTTAGAATAGAAGCATAAATTTTCATAACAAAGTGAGGCGAAAGAAGCATAAAGTTTAGCAATTAACAAGAGTGGAGTAGTAAGCATGAAATGAGTGAAGCAAAAGAGGTTAAAACAACCATTACTAACTAGGCTTGCGACCTACAGTCAACACGGCTCTGATACCAATCTGTTACACCCAATTTTAAGGATAAAATAGGATGCATAATCTTATGTTCGCCAAGAGATCAGTCACACACATAAACCGACAAATTATAGATAGTATCATCACAAGTGTTTATTACATCATGAATAATATGACATAGTCTTCACATAAATACAACGGAAGTATAAAGATAACTCTCTCGTGGAAGCTCCATAGCACAGGGACGTCAAACTGGTTGACCACAAGTCTAGTAATCCTTGGGAAAGTCATCATTACCATTGCAATCTGTTACCGATCTAGGATTTTTATCCAAATAATGAAAATAAACAAGCGTAAGTACATCTTGTACTCAATAAGTGTAACATGGGGTTCTTGAGGCTCAAAGGCTTGACACAGGTTAAACAGCATTTAGCTTTTAGTTGTGATAATTTTAGCACAAGAGTAGCAACAAGTTGTTTTAATCCCAAAGTAAAACACATGATCAATGTAAACATGAGTAATATATAGCAAAAACAATTACTTAATAGTGATCATCTATTCTATAAGGGTTCCAAGGCCGCTCATGACTAGGAGCACGGCTGTTATAACAGTTTTACACTCTGCAGAGGTTGTACACTTTCACTGTGAGTCATGATACCCATATGCCCGGGTTTATAACTCCCAAAACACTTCCAAGGTGAGCAGGCAAGGTACACTATGAAGCTTTCAAAGGTTCGTCTAATAAGTTAGGGCCGCTAGGTTCCCAATTAGCAAGTAGATATAGGAACCCCCCAATCGAATGGCACAATCCCTTCACGGCTATACACATAAGAGTAGAGGCTGTCCTATACCCATCTCGGCAAGCCCCTCTTGCGCCATAAAGGTAACCACTAACAAGCTAGAAAAGGTCCTCATACTTGACTAAAGCTAGAGCCATGTGGCCCTCACAGCTATACTGTAAGTCCCGGATGATCACTTACAGATAAGTCCTTAGGGAGAGGAATCTAAATCATTTAGAAAGTAGCTAAACACTCTAGCCCCCTTTTTCCAAATTGCTAAAAAGTCATGTTTTAATGTTTATTTCATATACCATTAGTCAAGTTACAAGAGCATGATTTAGTTAAGCACTAGAAAAGCTACCCAATGCATATCCCATAGGAGTCAAGGCATAAGTACAATTCTAGGAAATCCTTATCAAGGTGACACATGCAAATATGGATTGATTATTAAAGTGAATAGGTAACAAGGATTATCCCATGCTATACTTGCCTTGATCAAAATGTTCCTGCTGATCCTACTCATCAAAGTAGTACTCTTGATCACCCATGAATTGCTCACCGTCTATACTCGATAATCACAGCAACATACAAGCATCCATAGCAATCATGCATAGCAAACAAAGACTATAGATTAGAACAATACACCAATAGCATAAAACCAAGATGAAAAGTTTGTAAAACGAATCTATGTCTCGCTATAAACATGCAGACGTGAAGATCATGAAAATCAGAGCTAAAACAAAGAATTTATGAATTAAACAAGATTTCCTTCAATAAAATAATAAATTAAATCTAACCTTGAATTTCATACTTAACAGTAGTATAACACATGTAGATTACACAATTATGAATCTAACGCAACTTGAATGGATCAAATCGAAGTTAAAACAAAGATTTTATGGCCTAAATAAAACTAGTGACAAAACTGTAAATAGATGAAAGCGTGATAGAGCTAGAGTACCCGATCTTTCGGTGAGTGGAGGATAACTATGATTTGGTGGGTGTCGACCCTCGCGATCCGACTACGACGAACAAATCCGTGGCGCCTTAGCAATCGCTGAACCAACTCCCGATGGTTATTGACCTTGCTGGTGCGAGATCAACCTGATCATGAAGATCAATTCCTGCAGGCAATCGAAGAACAAGCAAGAATTTGAGGCGAGCAACCCTGAATATTACTCGAAGGTGGGGTTCTGAATTACACGAAGACGAAGCTTCGGAAGTAGCAATGGCTAACTTAAGCAAAACAAAACCCAAGCCAAAGAGGGGGCGCAGCCCTTGGCTAAATAGGGGGAGGAGGGAGGAAGGAGGACGCCCAGCCTGCCCACAAGGCAGGGAATAGGCACCCAAACAGCCACACACCATCTCCTTGATTCCCTTTCCTAATTTAGATGGTGCAGCACCTTCCTGGTTATTTCTTGACAAAACTAAAAACACATAGGTGGTGCAGCACCTAGACATTATTCTGGGCAGGTTCATCATGAGCATAGATGGCGCATGCACTTAGGAAACTTCTGGTCCTTCATTCTTCAAAATCATCACGAAGTTTAATTCACGTGCACGAGCTCGAGTGATGGGTCCTGGTGGCGCCTGTGCTGGTTCAGTTGGAGTAGCCATTCCCGTGTCGGTGTTGATGTCCTCATCATCCTCCCCTTCTTGAATCGAAGTCGTCCTCAACGGCAGCTCCTCACCCTCGCCCGCATATGGTTTCAAATCTGCAACATTAAAACTAGAGGAAACACCATAGTCTGTAGGCAGGTCAAGTATATAAGCATTATCATTGATTTTCTTTAACACCTTGAAGGGACTAGCAGCACGGGGCATCAGCTTAGACCTGCGCAAACTAGGAAAGCGATCCTTGCGCAAATGCAACCAAACCAAGTCACCAGGTTCAAAAGTAACAAGTTTACGTCCTTTACTACCAACAGCCTGATTTTTAGCATTAGTGTGCGCAATGTTCTGCTGTGTTTGCTCATGGATGTCCAACATTTGTTGAACACGTGCAATAGCATCGACATGTGGGGCGTCCAAAGGGTCAAAGGATAGCAAGTCAATTGGCGCCCGTGGAATGTAACCATAGACAACCTGAAAAGGGCACATTTTCGTGGAGGAATGTGTAGCACGATTGTAAGCAAACTCGACATGGGGCAAACAATCCTCCCAAAGTTTCAGATTCTTGTCTAACACAGCCCTAAGCATGGTAGATAAGGTTCTGTTCACAACCTCAGTTTGCCCATCTGTTTGTGGGTGACAAGTGGTGCTGAAAAGCAATTTAGTTCCTAGTTTATTCCAAAGAGATCTCCAAAAATGACTTAGGAACTTAGCATCGCGATCTGAGACTATTGTATTTGGAACACCATGTAAACGAATAATCTCGCAAAAGAACAACTCAGCAACGCTGCTAGCATCATCAGTTTTATGACATGGTATGAAGTGAGCCATTTTAGAGAATCGATCAACAACCACAAAGATACTATCCCTCCCCTTCTTAGTTCGAGGTAAGCCCAAAACAAAATCCATAGAAATATCTAGCCAAGGAGAAGTAGGGACAGGTAACGGCATATACAAACCGTGGTTGTTCAGGTGTGACTTAGCTTTCTGGCACGTGGTGCAGCGTGCAACAAAACGCTCCACGTCGCGGCGCATCTGGGGCCAAAAGAAGAGCGCGGCCAAAATCTCCTGTGTCTTGTAAACGCCAAAGTGTCCCATGAGGCCGCCACCATGCGCTTCCTGCAACAGCAAAAGACGAACCGAGCTTGCGGGAATACATAGCTTGTTAGCGCGGAACAAAAACCCATCGGTTACATGGAATTTACCCCATGGTTTACCATCCTTGCAATGCAGCATGATGTCCTTAAAGCCAGGATCATCGGCGTATTGTTCTTTCACAGTTTGTAAACCAAAAATTTTAAAGTCTAACTGGGACAGCATGGTGTATCTACGCGACAAAGCATCAGCAATAATGTTGTCTTTCCCGTTCTTGTGTTTGATGATGTAAGGAAAAGACTCTATGAATTCGACCCACTTAGCATGCGGACGGTTCAGATTAGTTTGGCTACGAATATGTTTTAATGCCTCATGATCAGAATGAATTATAAACTCACGAGGCCAAAGATAGTGCTGCCATGTTTGAAGTGTGCGAACCAAAGTGAAAAGCTCCTTATCATAAGTGGAATAATTCAGACTAGCACCGCTTAATTTTTCACTAAAGTAAGCAACCGGCTTGCCCACTTGCAGCAAAACACCGCCTAACCCAATACCACTTGCATCGCATTCAAGTTCAAACATCTTATTGAAATCAGGTAGCTGTAGTAAGGGGGCATGTGTCAACTTATCTTTTAGAATGGTGAATGCCTCGTCCTGTGCCGCACCCCAGGAGAAAGGAATGCCCTTCTTGGTGAGCTCATGCAACGGGGCGGCAATGGAGCTGAAGTCACGCACGAACCGTCGGTAGAAACCTGCAAGCCCAAGAAAACTCCGAATCTACGTAACTGTCGTTGGCGTGGGCCAGCTCTGGATGGCGTCAATCTTGCTGCTGTCCACCTCAATGCCCTGCGGAGTAACAACATAGCCAAGAAACGAAACACGTTGTGTGCAGAAGTCGCACTTGTCCAAGTTACCAAACAAGCGGGCAGCGCGCAAAGCATCAAAAATAGCATGCAAATGTTCCAAATGCTCTTCCTTAGACTTGCTGTAAATCAGAATATCATCAAAATAAACAACCACAAACAAGCCTATGAAAGGCCTCAAAACTTCATTCATTAAGCGCATAAACGTGCTGGGAGCATTAGTCAATCCAAACGGCATAACTAACCATTCATATAAGCCAAATTTTGTTTTAAAAGCCGTCTTCCATTCGTCCCCAAGTTTCATTCTAATCTGATGGTACCCGCTACGCAAATCTACCTTGGAGAATATAATAGCACCGCTAAGCTTGTCAAGCATATCATCAAGGCGAGGTATAGGATAACGATAACGAATTGTGATATTGTTAATCGCTCGACAATCTACACACATGCGCCAGGTACCATCTTTCTTTGGGACAAGTAGCACAAGAACAGAGCAAGGGCTAAGAGACTCACGAATGTAGCCTTTATCAAGTAGTGCTTGGACTTGGCACTGAATCTCCTTTGTCTCATCAGGATTGGTACGGTACGGGGTGTGGTTTGGAAGCTGGGCGCCCGGGATGAGGTCGATCTGGTGCTCAATGCCACGAATGGGAGGAAGACCTGGTGGTAAGTCCTTCGGAAACACATCGGCAAAGTCCTGCAAAAGCTTAGTAACAGCAGGGGGTATATCCAAAGATGGTGCATCATCGAGTGAAACCAGCACATGAGAACATACAAGCGCATAGCAAGGCATATTATCAACATGTAGTTCATCAAAATCAGCACGCGTAGCAAGTAAAACAGGAGCATGTAGCTTAATTTCTTTAGACGTGGCTGGTTGTTGTTGGCATTGTTTTAATGCTTTAGTAGCCCTAGCAATGTCATCTTTCACAATCTGTTCAGGGGTCATTGGATGAAGAATAATTTTCTTGCCCTTAAACAGTAATGAATAATGATTTGTGCGACCATGATGTAAACAATCAGTATCATATTGCCACGGCCTACCAAGCAACAACGAACATGCCTCCATAGGAACAACATCGCAATCAGTATAATCAGAATAAGAACCCATGGAGAAGTGAACACGAACCGAGCGTGTTACCTTGAGTTTGCCACCCTGGTTGAGCCATTGAATGTGGTAGGGATGTGGATGTGGACGCGTTTGGAGAGACAACTTCTCCACTAGATCCGAACTTGCCAAATTGTTGCAACTACCACCGTCAATGATGATGCGAATGGATCGTTCTTGCACAACGCCTTTGGTGTGGAACAAAGTATGGCGCTGGTTCTGCTCAGGCTGTGCAACTTGTGTACTGAGGACTCGCTGCACAACAAGACTCTCATACTTGTCGGCGTCAGTGGTAGCCATGTGTTCTTCCACATGTCCTAAAACGTCAGTAGCAAGCATAGCATATATAGTTTCATCGGGAGTGAGGCATGGTGTCCTGATCAGCTGGCTCCCCTGACATTGTTAGTGGAAAAGCAACGAACACGAAAACAAGTATTTCTCCTAAAGCTAATAGGAAGTGGTGCTGATCAAGGCACTCAAACTAAAGCTATTATCAAACTCTTACCCGTTCTTACCAAGCTCGCAGGGGTGACTTGCAACTAGCGGTACAACCTTCCAAAGATTGAATGGAGCGATTGCCAGAGGACACAGAGCTTGATCGCTGTAGAAAATTTGTGGAGCTATGGGAAGGCTTCAATTTGTAGCAAGGAGTAGCACAAGCATTTAGCAAAGGCAAAGTTGAATAATCACTCAAAGCTGGTGTTGTGCTGGTCCTAGGCTAGACCGTACTAGAGACGTGAGCCCACGCACAAAGATAGACACAGAATTGCAAGAACAAAGAGTAAAAGACAGCGAGTACACACCCTTGGCATCTCTTGTTTTTTTTTGTGTGCGGCTCTTTTTGCACCTTTTGCCTTTTGTTTTTTTTTTGGTGCGGCTCTTTTTTTTTTTGTTTTATGCACCTCTGGCCTTTTTCAGTTTGATGACACTGCCAACACGTTGCACAACTCAAAAAGGAAAACAAAAGGAAATCAGGAACTCTTTCCTTTCATGTAGCCATAGACTGCCTGATCTCGCATGATCTCCTGTGATACGCCCAAAATGAATCGCAAGGCAAGTGAGTATCCGTTGGAAAGGGCACGAAATATGCTTTCCAAATTGTACCTAAACTTCCCAAACAGACTACGGATGCAACAGCTAATGCCTGTGTCCTTGCTGAGATAAATCAAGACCCGAAATAAATTACTTTCCTTTTGTAGGTGGGAAATTGGCGTGCACAAGGGGGTCTATGACGTGGGAAAGATTACAGGAGCATGGAGGACAAAGGAAAAGGAGGATCAAGTGCAAAGAAGTGAACTAATACGTGACAGGAACTCAAAACTCTAATGGACTAAACGCCAAGACCAGCAACACGACACAGCGATGCAACCAAAAACTCAACAAAGCAATAAACTGAATGAAAGATGCAAAGGCTCAAAAGGTCTTGGATAGTGGTTCTAACCTGAAACGGTTTTTGTTGGCTTTTCTGGTGGATGATAGGATGATGAACAAAACTACAAATAAAGGGGATAGATCTCACCGAGCAACCTGAAATTTGATACCACTTGATAGAGCTGGAGTACCCGATCTTTCGGTGAGTGGAGGATAACTACGATTTGGTGGGTGTCGACCCTCGCGATCCGACTACGACGAACAAATCCGTGGCGCCTTAGCAATTGCTGAACCAACTCCTGATGGTTATTGACCTTGCTGGTGCGAGATCAACCTGATCATGAAGATCAATTCCTGTAGGCAATCGAAGAACAAGCAAGAATTTGAGGCGAGCAACCCTGAATATTACTCGAAGGTGGGGTTCTGAATTACACGAAGACAAAGCTTCGGAAGTAGCAATGGCTAACTTAAGCAAAACAAAACCCAAGCCAAAGAGGGGACGTAGCCCTTGGCTAAATAGGGGGAGGAGGGAGGAAGGAGGATGCCTAGCCTGCCCACAAGGCAGGGAATAGGCGCCCAAACAGCCACACACCATCTCCTTGATTCCCTTTCCTGATTTAGATGGTGCAGCACCTTCCTGGTTATTTCTTGACAAAACTAAAAACACATAGGTGGCGCAGCACCTAGACATTATTCTGGGCAGGTTCATCATGAGCATAGATGGCGCATGCACTTAGGAAACTTCTGGTCCTTCATTCTTCAAAATCATCACAAAGTTTAATTCACGTGCACGAGCTCGAGTGATGGGTCCTGGTGGCGCCTGTGCTGGTTCAGTTGGAGTAGCCATTCCCGTGTCGGTGTTGATGTCCTCATCAAAGCGTATTTTGGATCTAACCGAAGAAACTATGTTTTCAAAAGAAGAAAACATATTTTGAATATAACAGAGAGAATCGACGCTTTCTAAAAGAGAAAACGTATTCTAGGAATACGCTTTGGACCGCGGGTTTGAATCTACAAACGTGCGGGGGTTCCTTTGCAAAACTACCGACCAAAACAGTACTGGTGAATATCGGCCATTGGATCAATGATGGATGACTAGGAATTGACCAGAGAGAGTGGACCCATGGCATGCTGGCGGTGGCACCATGGCCGGAGATGGAAAGCTTACCGGCCTAACTCGACACCGGCCTACGGGTCACGACAACATGAAGCGAGGGCACCGGAAGACAGAGAAAGCGATGGCAAACTCACCATGGTGAAAAACTATGGCATGGAGTGGACGGAGGCCACGTGCGGCTCGGGATGGCAGATGGCGGTGCAAGGGCTTCGTGGTGGCGCGGTGACTCGGTGAGGTAGCGGCTTTGGTGAGACTTGATGGAGAGGCGGCGCAGTGCGGGGAGTCGGTATTTAAGGCCCGGGAGACATGGGGCGCACGCACACAGGTGGAGTCAGGGCGGCGTGTGTCTCGGTGGAGTCTGGCGTGGACATGTGAGGAAGACGACGCGTCTGACAGAACAGGCCGACCTATCAGCGAGACGCGCGGGAGAAAGGACCAGCGCAGGCAATGCGGGTGCTTGTTGGGCTAGCCTAAGGTGGAAGCATGAGGAAGGAGCTGGGCCATATGCCAGGGGAGAGGGAGAAAAAGAGAAATAATTTCCTTTTTATTTTCTTAAACAGATTTTCAAATCCAATTCAAATTCAAATTCCTTTGCAATTTTGATCAAACCAAGCATCACAAAAAAATATGCAGCAGCATATATGCACAAACATGTAGCTAGACCTTATATTTGATTTTTTATTTTAATAAAGTTTTTATTTTTCTAAATTTAAATGCTCACAAAATGCATAAATAACTCATTTTATCTATTTTAAAATGATGCAAATTTTAGGGTGTTACACTGCATTTGATGTATCTCTCAGTCATGCATTTTAAATAGACCAATGTTGTTTGCTTGTCTATGGACATGTTAATTTCCTCAATGATGGATGTTGTCATTATTTCAGCTAAACTAGTGTGCCATCTTTGTTTTGTTTGCAAATTGAATTATTTATTTGGTGTGCACATGCATTATAGTGGTGTTACAGCTCCCATCGCTATTTCATCTGTTAATTCAGCTACAGTAGAATACTTATATTGATATCTAATGTCATGGGTATATGGGGTATGCTGATGAGGGCACTCCAAAATACAATGCATTCGGCATATTGTACTACTAGGCTAGGCTACTAGTACTAAAAACTACACCTAAAATTGACTTAGTCTTACTCGACGCCACTGCCTCCGCAATTGCAGTTCACCTAGAATGGAATTTGATTTTGTTTGTTAGGAGGAAAGAACCATCATTGCATATAACATGGACAGTAGAAAAGTTCATGTCATCACTGCCCTTGACATTCGGTATGGTAGACATAGCATCCCACCAGAGGAGTTCATCAGCAGACCTTACTATCTTCCCTATGCTCCCTTGTTCTTGGAAAAATTTGTAGAGGAGTAAATAAAGTTCCATTAGATGTATGTCACGTTGCATTTGATGTATCTTCCTTATGTTGGTAGTTGGGAGTTGGGAGTTGGGACATACATGTTGTTTCTCTTTCCTTATGTTGTTACTCTTTCTTATGTATCTTCCCTTTGCATTTTATGTCATAAATGTTGGTACTCTTTCCTATTAAGTTAGTCAAACTTAAAATTGTAAATGACACATTAACAAGCATCATTAGAAAACAAGGAAAACTATGGAGGATATTGTTACACATGTTTAAATGTACACAGGTCGGACTTTCTTACGTGTGCAATAACATTTCAACACCTCTACTCTGTATTAGACTGAGGCAAGACTTGCGGTTGGACTTTCTTACATGTACAATAACATTTCAACACCAATGGCTCCTCTGCTCTGTATTAGACTGAGGCAAGACTTGCTCCTCGCTACAAGGTTCTTGCAAGTTCAACAAAGATTGATAAAGATAGCAAGGCAACAAAAAAACAAACAGAAACCAACTAACATGAGCTACACCACGCTCAACAGATTGTACGTGCGAGACTTGCTCCTGGTGCTGAAATTGTAATGATTGTCACATGTACCTTCTTCTAATTGTAATTGTGATGGTTAGACTTGATTTAGCTGAAATTGTAATGGTTGTCACATGTATCTCTTCTGTTTGCCTTCTAATTTAATTCCTCAAAGAAAAGGTAAAGTTTTGTCTCCTATAACTTGGGTCTAGGAATAATGTATGACGTGAGGCCAAGTTTAGTTTTATCTCCTATATAAACAAATCCACACAAATAGTTGTAGCACTCAAAGCCACAAAGGATACAGTATACTGTCAGACACGTCCAAACTTATAGAGGTCAAACTTTCTTGCGTGCGCAGTAACATTTCAACACCAATGGCTCCTCTTTGTTCCCCCAAAAAACATTAATAGCTCATCTGTAGTAGTCATATATTAACCACCACGATCTCTTCTACAACTCCGCTTGTTTTCCTTCCTTCCTAGAGCCCTCCCATTCACACCGCAGATCTAAAATCACCAGGAATGTGTGGTTGCCTTCTCCAAACCTACTTCACTCTTAGCCACCACCATGGTGAAGGGTGAGCCTTCTATAAAGCATGCATGGGAGGGGGATGACGCCGTGCCTGTGGTGAAGGAGGAGGATGCCATGCTCGGGGCGAATCAAGATGAAGCTCCAATGGATCCCTTTGGAGATAGAGATGATTGGGCCATTGGCATCATGAGTAAGGCTTTCTTGAAGATCAAGAGTGTGCTATAGAACACCGGTCTAGGCACCCTCAACCCACCTTGGTAGGAAAAGTTGATTAGTTACGTCTTCATTTTTCACCAACTCACCAAAGTCCTAGAAGAACTGCCAGCCTACCCGAACAAGAATCATGCAAACAACGTGAAGTACATCCCTGCCTGCTACCGGAGCCAGATAGATGGCTTTTACACTAGTGTCGTGACGTTGGGAATCAACACCGCCCACAACACCGAGATGCACTAGAACAACTATTGGTATATTTAAACGCACATAGATAAATCCACAAGTGCACATATATGTGCGTGAGAATAACTAAGTCTAACTTAACCCGGAGTAGTAACAAGACTTAAGATAACAGGAGCGTAGAGGAGATCGCTAAGGTCTTCTAGTTCTAACTTTGGTACGCTATGTCTTCTATTGTTCAATTCTGGGGGTATTACTAAGGAAAACACAACAAAGTATGTTTCCTATAGTAACAAGGTCCTGCTCGGCCTACCAACGGGAGGTGGACTTGAAAGGATTCAACAATGCTATAAGAGTCTCCCTCGTGAGCTACCACCGATCTAGAATGTAGGGTACATCTATAGGTAACCAAATCTAAGCACCACGCTTACACTACGAATACTACTTTAACCTAGAGGTGATAAGGATTAAAGTACTCAAAGAGTTACAAACCTAAAGAACATTATGAACAAGATGCTTACTTGAATTAGAAATTGACTATCAGAGAAATCTCAAAAGCAAGCTGAAGAAGAACTTGATTCCACTAGGGTACAAGACGTAGAGAGAGCACTAATAGTGTGACACCTGGTTTTAAGGACAAAACCAGATACACACCATATGTGAGCCCAGGAAGTCAAATCTCACATATAGCTACAAATAAAGGTAATTTCAATAGACAATGCTTAAATACATAGCATATTAGTATAAAGAATATAACCTTAGAGTATAGACAATGGAGAGACAACTTCGATCTTCAGGTGAAGACTCCACTTCCACAGGGACAACTGACTGGTTGATCACAAGCCTAATTCCTCCAAACTCTAGCAATCTAGTACCCATCCTGTATTTTTCCAAAGATTTAAAAAGTAAAGCAAGCATAAGTACATGTCGTACTCAACAAATATAATATGGGGTTCATGAGGCTCAAAAGGCTGACACTAGTTTTACAGTGATTAGCTTTTAATGAGTCAACTTTTAGCAATTGGGTGGCAACAAGTTTATCATGAAGCCCATGAACACATGATCAGATAAACATGAATAATGAATAGCATAAACAATAATCATTAGTGAGCATCTTGATCATTAGTATCATCAGTGTTCATCATCATTAACCATTAGTGATCATCTATTCCATAAGTGTAACACCCCTAGTGTTTAGCTTCCACATTTGCACTTGCATTTCATGGACATGAGCATCATTCATTCATTCACAAGCTTATATCACATGAAACATGTCTTTGAAACATTGCAACATATCGTTATGTTTCATGTGTGTTGTTTCTTTTATGAAATGTAAAGTGTGCAACACTTAAGTGCAACATGTGCCACTCCCTTAGTGAAACAAGGTTAGTTAGTACTATGCAACACACTCATGAAACAAGTGAAACATGACTATGAAACAGTTGTAACATTTCATGTGTTTTCATTGTTTCAGTACCTACCTTGCTTGATTATTGTGTGACCAATGTATGGTGTGGCTAAAAACTCTTTTAAGAAACTTAGTTACACCTAGAATGTCATTTGGGACATTGTTCATGTTGATCAATTTGACTAATTAGGTTCTTAAGTCATGGTTTGACCAAATTTGACCCCTGAACCCTTTGGGTTGACTGTTTAAAAAGTGTGGCTTAGGATATTTGCATGTCTGAGGAACCTAAAACAAAGTTGTAGCAAATTTAATAAGGAACAAACTTTGTTTAGAAGCCAAGTCACGAAAAAGTGCACAACATGCTCCAAAAGGACCCACAAGTCAGATTTGAAGGTGGAGTCAACACTTGAAAAATTTGCTAAGTCTTAACTGCCATTTCAGTTTGATTGAGCCAACTTGGGTATGATTTTACTCTCCATCCTTTGCGAATTAGACTTTGGTCTCTAAATGAGTTTTGTAGCTGGAACATAGGGCTTCAACTTTGATTTAGGGATGTTTTGCTAACTCGCCACCGATTTTGAGTTTGAACGCGATGAAAACTCGCTGTCAGTTGGTTCATGGAGTTACTGAATCAAAAACTTCAGCCGATCATGGCCGACCGTGGCCAGGAGGTTGCCGCCGCGTGGCCGCCACGCGCTCGACTTGGCCTGACCACGCCGCGCGCTGGCCGGCTTGAAATGGACGACGCCCTGCTGCCTCTCCACTCGCCTGCACGCGCTCTGCCTCCTCTTCATTTTCTCCGCTCGCCTGCTCTCGCGAAGCCGCTGTTCCCCATTGCCGACGCCGCTCGCTTTGCCACCATAGCTCACCATCGACACCGTGCTGTTGGCCAATCCATCGCGGTCGTCACTGCATCTTCTTCAACTCCACCTCCCGGACCTATCGCTCTACTCCATTGAACCGTTGGTAGGGCACATTTTTGATTTCCGCCGTCGGAAACTTCACCGGAGCACGCCGTGCTTACGGTTCACGTGGCCGTGATGCTCCACCGCACCATGAGCTACCTTTTCCTCCGGTCCGCCACCACACTAGCTTGCTGATTCTTTGGTAGTAATATCTCTAGACGCTACCGAGCGTGTGCCTAGGAACGCCCGGTGCACCTCACCCTGTCCACCATGGCCGCGAGCACGAGCTCCTCATGGCCGGCCGCCTTGAACCTTTCCTACCTCCTTTAAGCGCATGCATGAGGATCCTTATAAGCCGTAGTACCTACATAGAAGACATAGTCCTCAGATTCACCGCCGTTGAGCCGGAATAGCCATGCCGCCGTGATGCTCGGGGCGCCGCCGTGTGACCGTGCATGCGGTCAAGCTCACCGGCGCTACCCTAGCCGCCCTTACCTTAGGTTATCTCGGCGTGAGGTCTCTAGGTAACTCCAGCGCCTTTCGCTGGGTGATACCATGGCCGGAGTTGGTCGGCGTGTGGTTGGACGTCCTCGCTGTCCGCCATGGCCACCGTCGTCCATGCTCCGAGGGGCCATTCGCCGTGCCTAGTACATCCCTCAACGCGGTTGAGCCCGGGGATGGCGACGGTGGTGATGCAACCGACTGAGCCCTTCACGCCGGCGAGGAGAAGCTCACCGGAGCACCGCGGCAGTCCCTCCCCTGTTTTCGTCTCGTTGACGGGTGGGGTCGGCTGACAGCCGGGTCCCACACGTCAGTGGCTGTTGTTCTTAAGGATAGTTCAAATTTTCAGTTTTGACTGCTGTTTTGTAAATTTTGTAATTCCTAAAGTATAGATCCAAATGATATGATTCAAATTTTGTTAGACTCACAGTAAGGTATAGTATTTAAGAAAAATATGTCTTGAGCACATTATGTAGAAATTTTGGATGAATTAAATAGGAACTTGAAAAGTGTTTTTGAATGCATGCAAACTTGTTTAAATCATATCTTGAGTTTCTGTGATCCAAAAATTATGAAATTTTGTGGGTAATCTAGTCTTGTATAGTAGAAGCTCTGGTTAAAATTTGAGAGTCATTGCATGTGTAGTTTTTGAGTTATAGATTTTCCTTTTATCATTGGTAGATACTTGGGTGAATTTTAGTAAATTATTTATGAATCCATTGACCATGAAATTTGTTGGAGAGTATCCTAGTACCCTAAGGATGCTAGGAAAAATATGAAATCTGTTGCTTGACACTTTTCACTAAGGTTTCCTAATTATGCCATGTAGTGTCTACTGTAATTTTTGTAGATTTAATGGTGTAGTTTTCGTATATGTTTACTATTTCCACTAATTAATTAAATAAATTAAGAAAGGTATTAAAAGGAATGTTTTGGGGATGAACACCCTACTTTCTGGTGTTCTTGTGATATGTGTGATATGTCAGTAAAGTTGGTTTTGTCCAATTAAGTGTTTATATCATAAGTTAATAATTAATTGTTTGCATTATGTCCCTCTGGACAGATCTAGGGACTTTGGAAAGTTCCCCATGATATTTTAGTTTTCTGTGAATGGGATGAATACAAAAGTTGTAGATAATTTATGTATCTAGCTCCTATCAAAATTTGAGGGCATTTGGCCCAGTGGTTTAGAAACTACAACTGTTTAAAGTTAGGTTCCAGTTTTGCTTACTCTCTGCCTTGTGAGGACAGAGTTCTGTTGATTTATGAATTCGAACTGGTAAAGGTTTGAATCCTGCTTCGAGGTCTGAAAATGAATTGCATACAATTTCATAAGCTTTCCAGATTGTCTTGTTGCATGTCATTTGGAATTATAAATCTCCAGTTATGGCTAGTTTACTGCACCGCTACATAGTATTCATTTTGCTGAAATACAATTGCTTGAGTGTATGTGGTTGCAATGTTCTCGTTGATTGTTTAGGGGTTAGCCTAACTTGAGAATATGCTTAGGTGCAGGTGCTAGGTCATTAACTGAAGATGAGCAATTATACATTAGGTTGTATAAACTTGGTAAGTAAAGTGATTTGAATAGGCTTCAGTTGGAATATGCAAACTACAGCGAACATGTGCATTCCCCGAGCATCCCTGACATTCGTTCATGTGCATCCATGATATTTATCTTGCGCATTCATGCAATAGGTGTGCCGGAGGGAGTGACGTTGCTGGAGTTCGAGGGAGCCAATCAGGAGGAGGAACCCGAGGTGCAGGAAACCGACGAAGCAGTCGCCGCGGAGGAATTGCCCGAGTGCCCTGACCACCAGCCTTCCTCGTTCCTGAAAGGCAAGCCCCGGAGCATATTAAGCCTCCCATGTTTTTACAAATACATTGAGTATCTTTTATTGTTGATGATGCATTAAGTATAGGAATTGGTTGGAACCAATTGCTGCATTATATATCCTTCCTTGTCTAGATATCGCACTGGAATCCTATTTAAGTTCAGGAACGGGTTAAATGCTTAGCCATGCTTAGTGCGGTAGAAGTCAGGTGATTTCCTGTCACCTGCGAGCTTTAGGATGAGGTGGATCACGGTTGGCTATATTTGCTATCGTGGAAAAGAACCATGTGAATAATGAATTAAGACCGGGCGGGGTCTTGTGTAGGTTTGAACATAGTGACTCCGTCTGAGTCGTTTAAGGACCGATACGCTGTACATCCTCATGTCATGTTGAACGCAACCTAACACTTAGCTGGCCAGATAAGTCGTTCCGACCGCGAAGCCTAGTAGCTCGACTCAGGCTGGGGATGCGAGTAGTGGCGACATTCTGGAGGTAGTAAGGATGTGCGGAGAGCCATTGGCATAAGTCCAAGGCGAGTTAGAGTCCCGAACAACCTTGGCAGAGTGGTTCTCTGAGAATGTCGATCTGTTCGGACTCGTGACTCCTGAATCGTACCAAAGGTGACTTGTTGCAACCCTGACGGGGGAAGCAAGGTTTGTGTTTAGGAATACCCCTCCAGCTGGATAGGAATCGATTCAAATCACTGTCTCTCCCGGATAGTGAGAACTTGACTGAGCAGCGGCAACGTAGATTCAATTAATTTAACGATATGGTTAAATGGACGATGATGATAAGGTTGCCACAATGAATACCTGATATGGTTATTAATGTTTGCACCTTAATAAAATGATTGCTTAGTACAGGTGCTAATATAGATGATAGGATAATGGCTAAAAAGTCACTGCTAGTCAGGATAAGAGTTGATCATACTACTTATGCTTTTCTGCAAAAAGAAAGTGTCAGCCAGCTCCACTACATTAAGCTATGCATAATCCTTGGTGTCATTTGTTTGGTTTTCGATGGGTAAGTCTAGCTGAGTACATTCCCATACTCAGGGTTTATTCCCTCTTGTTGCAGATGACCTTCTATATCCGGGATTCTGTAAGTATTGTCTCCACCCGGCGGGTGATGAAGACTAGATCATGGGCATGATCTCCGTTCTCTTATCTGAATGCTTTTGCGGGCCGTGATCAGCAAACTAGTATGTGTATTTGAACTCGGTGTGTGAGTTAAACTATTTGCTTCCGCATGTTTTACAAGACTTGTTTTGTAATAACGATGACTCTGTGATGGTGTAATCTATTTGCGAACGTCTTCGAAATATTGTAACGTACGATATGTTATGTTGAATTACTGTGATCTTGGTTGTATGCAAGTTGGTTTGAAATCCTTCGAGATTTCGGTTGACTACCGGGTTTATATGGGCTCAAGTTCAAGAATTTGATCGTTTCGGCGATTGTTTTTGTACTTGTGCTCTTATAAATTGGTCGGTTCTATGACAGCTGGTATCAGAGCTAGATTCAACATTAAACATATCTTACGGCTATTTAAAACAAAAAGCTTTTGTTGTTAAAATGGTTTTCAAACTTATAGTTATATATAAGTGTTCAAAAATCAAAATTTTTATGGTATACTGGTGATCACATCCATTATAGCCCACTTAAGGACTTCTAGGTGGTTTATATATAATTACTAACTTGGGGGAATTGATTGTTTCTATTTCGTCGTCCATGCAGCGTGATATTGCATGGGTGCCATTCGTTTGAATGGTAATGTATGGATCAATTGCCTCTACGCTAAAGTAAGTGTGAGTTGCGAGAGCATGACCGTCCAATAGTGTGGTTACTAGAGCATTTACATGTTGCATACATGTATATATGAAAGTACTTAATTGTGGGTACATTTGTCAGGTAGTTTGGATGTCGAAGTATATATATCGAGGGATGTATATATGGAAAGTATCTTAGTACTGCTTGTGTAATTAGCATTATATCTTGTTGGGTTGGGCTGCAATGAAGTTTTTCTACAGGTACGCTAACAACGCACCGTGTAGATCGACTAGTTACCGCTAATTGAGAGAACGTATGTATGCCACCGTATATTCCGCTAAAGCTTAAATTTTCTTAGGTTTGTGAGGACGTACGGAACGAGCATGCATCATATTCA
The DNA here is from genome assembly GCF_019320115.1 of Miscanthus floridulus. Taxonomy (NCBI): domain Eukaryota; kingdom Viridiplantae; phylum Streptophyta; class Magnoliopsida; order Poales; family Poaceae; genus Miscanthus; species Miscanthus floridulus. The sequence continues at coordinate 60,327,058 of NC_089586.1, read as the reverse complement.
CTCATGACATTCATATTGCATTACTCCCTCCCTTATAATTGCGTATCCCAAGTATAAAGTGCAATCTCTCAGCAAAAAGTTGAGGAGATTCGTGGTATTGCAAATTATCGTCGGCATCAGTGGGGTCAAACCTCACTATTGTGAGAGATGAGGCTGCACAAGAATTGGATCGTGTGACCCATCACAGAGATGCTTCTTTAGAGTTAGAAGAAGAGGAATACCCAGAAGAAGTCCAAGGTGTCTCCGATGTGGACAGTGATCACTTCGACGAGTAGTTCGTTAGCAAGTCTCACTAGTTAAGCTTTTGCAGTCATACTTGTAATGTACTTTAATTCGCTCCCTTCGGGATGCGTAACGTTATGGTGAAGTTTAAAACTTGTCATGTTAGTATGCACTGCGTATGGCGCTAGTAATCTACTTGATGATGTGGTGGTTGGAGAATGAATTATTGCCTCTGTTTATTGTATGAAGTTTTCATTCTCGTCAGTAAATACAGTTTGGCACGATTATATTGTTCCTCTCCAATGTGCTGACATCATCAATAATTACTGGCTGCGCATTGTGCAGATGCCTCGTACTCGTTCCACCGGTGCGAGTGATGATGATGATCTTCCGCCACCACCACCCACACCAACGGAACTAATAGCAATGCTTACGGAAGGACAGCGCACTATGGCCGAGGCCCTCCGTACGATTGCGAATCGTGATGGCCGTGGTCCACGCCAAGGACCAGATCCAAATCAATACAGTGATTTCAAGGATTTCCTTGACACGAAACCCCCAATCTTCAAGGAGGCTGAGGAGCCTCTACAAGCTGATGAGTGGTTGAATACTCTCGAGCAGAAGTTCCATCTGCTCCACTTGACTGAGGTGCTAAAAACTAAGTACGCATTGCACCAACTTCATGGGCCTGCTGGCATCTGGTGGAGTCATCATTGGTCCACTATGCCTGCTAATGCCCAAATCACTTGGGATCAGTTCAAGTCTGCTTTCAGGGGAAATTACATTCCTCCTGGTCTTATGGCGATCAAACATACAGAGTTCATGAAGCTGACTAAGGGAAACAAGAGCCTGAACGAATACCTGCAAGCTTTCAACAACCTTGCAAGGTACGCTACCGAGTTTGTGGACACCGATGCTAAGAAGATTGCTAGCTTCAAGCGGGGACTTAGCCCCAAACTGATGAAGACCATGGGAAATTGCAAGTGTGCTCATTTTAATGAGTTTGTGAGTGATGCCTTATCGCAAGAGAACAACAATGCTGTATATGCGGCTTCGAAAAGTCATAAGAGGGCCTATGAGGCGGGTGCCTCACAATCTAAGGCTCCCGTCACACAGAGGGCTCCATTCCGTCCTCCAGCATGAGCCGCCAAGTTTCGCCCACCGCAAAAGAAGAATCCCGCCAAGACTGGGTTTCGCAAGGCATTTACAGTTGCTCTTCCCAAGGGCACTACCAGTCAGGGCAGTTCCAGGGCTCCTCCAAGCAACATGCCGTGCTGGAACTGCAACAAGACAGGCCACTGGGCAAGGGAATGCCCTTACCCTAAGAAGAATAACTACCAAGGTGGTCGTCAGGGCCAAGTGAACCACACTAATATTACTAAGATTCCTTCAGGAGAGGTGGTGACTGCCGGTAAGTTTTTGATTGACCAGCACCCCGCAGTTGTGCTATTTGATTCAGGTGCTTCGCATTCCTTTATTAGTCCAGCATTTGCATCCAAGTTTATGCAGAAAACATATACTGTTGAGGGTGAGGGTTATTGTATTAGGGCTGCCAGTGGTATTATTCCAACCAAGCTGGTAGTTGGGGACGTACAATTTGAGATAGAGGGGCGAAGTTATCAGGTTGATCTGGTAATTTTACCGGGGCTAGGTATCGATGTGATATTGGGAATGAACTGGATGAGCCGTCATGGAGTGCTTATTGATACATCGACTAGGGTAGTTATGCTCAGAGATCCTAGTAATCAGGAGGGTTTTCTAGTACAATTACCCAGGGACATCAATCTTTCTTGCACGACTAATGCGGTGCAAGCAAAGTCTCTGATAAATATCCCTGTCGTGTGTGACTTTCCGGATGTTTTTCCTAATGATTTGCCTGGATTGCCCCCAGATCGAGAAGTAGAATTCAAGATAGAGCTGCTTCCTGGTATAGCTCCCATCTCTAGAAGGCCATATAGAATGCCTCCCAATGAACTAGCCAAACTTAAGACCCAGTTGAATGAACTACTAAAGAAAGGCCTTATCCGTCCTAGTTCATCTCCGTGGGGGTGCCCAGCCATCTTTGTGAAGAAGAAGGATCAATCTCTACGCATGTGTGTAGATTATAGACCCTTGAATGCAGTTACAATCAAGAATAAGTACCCTCTGCCACGCATAGATATCTTATTTGATCAGTTGTCTAAGGCAAAAGTCTTTTCCAAGATTGATTTGAGATCTGGGTATCATCAAATCAAAATTCGGCCTGAGGATGTCCCAAAAACCACATTCTCTACAAGATATGGTCTATATGAGTACCTGGTTATGTCTTTTGGATTGACCAATGCCCCTGCACATTTTATGTATCTGATGAATTCAGTGTTTATGCCCGAGTTGGACAAATTTATGGTGGTATTTATAGATGATATCCTGGTCTATTCTGAGAATGAAGAAGATCATGCTGAACATTTGCGGGTGGTTCTTACTAGATTGCGAGAACACCAGCTGTATGCAAAGTTCAGCAAATGTGAATTTTGGCTTCGTGTGGTACCTTTTCTTGGACACATGTTGTCCGATGGTGGAATTATGGTTGATCCCACCAAGGTGCAAGAAGTATTGAACTGGAAGGCTCCCATCTCGGTGCACGAGGTTCGGAGTTTTCTGGGGTTGGCTGGCTATTATCGTCGCTTCATCCCGGATTTCTCTAAAATAGCCAAGCCTATGACTCGATTGCTGCAAAAAGACATGAAGTTTGTCTGGACTCCTGAGTGTGATGCGGCTTTCCATACCCTGTGAACTCTTCTAACATCGGCTCTGGTTTTGGCGCAACCAGATATCGAGAAACCTTTTGATGTGTTCTGTGATGCATCAGGTATTGGGTTAGGAGGTGTTCTTATGCAAGAGGGTAGAGTCATCGCTTATACCTCTCGCCAACTTCAGAAGCATGAAGTGAATTATCCAACGCATGACTTGGAACTCGCTGCAGTTGTTCATGCTTTGAAGGCCTGGAGACATTATCTACTTGGCAATGTGTGCAACATCTACACTGATCATAAAAGTCTTAAGTACATCTTCACTCAACCAGAGTTAAATATGCGTCAGAGAGGATGGCTCGAGTTGATCAAAGATTATAACCTTCAAGTGCACTATCACCCTGGCAAGGCAAACGTCGTCGTAGATGCCTTAAGCAGAAAGTCTCATTGCCACTCGTTGATTAAGAGTGATGTCCATTTGTCAAAGCTCCTTCATCCTGCAGTCCTGCACAACATCACTGTCAGTTGTACTCTATAGAGTCGAATTATCGAGCTACAGAAGACAGATGCAGGTGTGTTTCACATCAAGCGCAAGATGAAAGAGCAAGAAACCAAACATTTTCGAGTAGATGAGGAAGGCGTGTTATGGTTCAAGGATAGGTTGGTAGTTCCAAAGGATAGAGAGCTTAGAAATCAAATCATATCCGAAGCTCATTCCTCTAAACTATCTATTCATCCTAGTAGTAGTAAAATGTATCATGATTTAAAGCCTCGATTTTGGTGGACCAAAATGAAGAAAGAGATAGCCGATTATGTGGCTAGGTGTGACACTTGTTGTCGGGTCAAGGCGGTACACATGAAAGCTGGATTACTTCAGCCACTCTCTATTCCAGGTTGGAAATGGGAAGAGATAAGTATGGATTTTATAGTTGGACTCCCTACCACTCAGAGGAATTTTAACTCAATTTGGGTAATTGTGGACCGACTGACCAAGTCGGCACACTTCATTCCGGTCTGCATAGACTTTCGTCCAACCGACTATGCAGAGTTGTACTTCAACCAGATAGTCCGACTTCATGGGATCCCTCGTACTATTGTCTCAGATAGAGGACCACAGTTCACTGCTCGCTTTTGGGAGCACTTACACGGATTATTAGGGACTAAGCTCGTAAGAAGTTCTGCCTATCATCCACAAACCAATGGGCAAACTGAATGGGTGAATCAAATCTTAGAAGATATGTTGAGAGCTTGTGTCATCTCGGCTAAGGGCTCATGGGAAAAATGGTTACCCCTAGCTGAATTCTCGTACGATAATAGTTATCAAGAGAGCATAAAGATGGCACCGTTTGAAGCTTTGTATGGCCGGAAGTGTAGAACCCCGTTGAACTGGGTAGAAGCCAGTGAAAGGAGATATTATGGAATTGATTTCGTTCAAGAAGCCAAAGAACAAGTCCGTACTATCCAAACCCACATGGCCGCAGCTCAAGCTAGGCAGAAAAGTTATGCTGATCGACATAGAAAACCTATTGAATTTGAGGTTGGAGACTTCGTTTATCTGAAAGTCTCACCTATGAAAAGTGTCCAACGCTTTGGTGTGAAGCGAAAGCTTGCGCCGAGATACGTTGGTCCGTTTGAAATCATTGGACAAAGTGGTAAAGTGGCGTACAAGATTCAATTACCTCCTGAGATGAGTGCTATCTTCAATGTCTTTCATGTATCCCAATTGAAGAAATGTCTTCGCGTCCCTGAAGAGAGAGTTCCATTGGGGGATATCGAGTTAAAATCTGATTTTACCTTTGAAGAAAAGCCAGTTCGAGTGATTGACACTTGTGAGCGAGTGACTCGGAGTCGGGTAGTCAAGTTCTATAAAGTCATGTGGAGCAATTAGAGTAGTGAACGCGATGCAACGTGGGAAAGGGAAGACTATTTGAGGGATGGTTATAAGGAATTCTATCAACAATGGTACGTTTTTCAAATCTCGGGACGAGATTTTTATAAGGGGGGAGGGCTATAACACCCCTGGTGTTTAGCTTCCACATTTGCACTTGCATTTCATGGACATGAGCATCATTCATTCATTCACAAGCTTATATCACATGAAACATGTCTTTGAAACATTGCAACATATCGTTATGTTTCATGTGTGTTGTTTCTTTTATGAAATGTAAAGTGTGCAACACTTAAGTGCAACATGTGCCACTCCCTTAGTGAAACAAGGTTAGTTAGTACTATGCAACACACTCATGAAACAAGTGAAACATGACTATGAAACAGTTGTAACATTTCATGTGTTTTCATTGTTTCAGTACCTACCTTGCTTGATTATTGTGTGACCAATGTATGGTGTGGCTAAAAACTCTTTTAAGAAACTTAGTTACACCTAGAATGTCAATTGGGACATTGTTCATGTTGATCAATTTGACTAATTAGGTTCTTAAGTCATGGTTTGACCAAATTTGACCCCTGAACCCTTTGGGTTGACTGTTTAAAAAGTGTGGCTTAGGATGTTTGCATGTCTGAGCAACCTAAAACAAAGTTGTAGCAAATTTAATAAGGAACAAACTTTGTTTAGAAGCCAAGTCACGAAAAAGTGCACAACATGCTCCAAAAGGACCCACAAGTCAGATTTGAAGGTGGAGTCAACACTTGAAAAATTTGCTAAGTCTTAACTGCCATTTCAGTTTGATTGAGCCAACTTGGGTATGATTTTACTCTCCATCCTTTGCGAATTAGACTTTGGTCTCTAAATGAGTTTTGTAGCTGGAACATAGGGCTTCAACTTTGATTTAGGGATGTTTTGCTAACTCGCCACCGATTTTGAGTTTGAACGCGATGAAAACTCGCTGTCAGTCGGTTCATGGAGTTACTGAATCAAAAACTTCAGCCGATCATGGCCGACCGTGGCCAGGAGGTTGCCGCCGCGTGGCCACCACGCGCTCGACTTGGCCTGACCACATCGCGTGCTGGTCAGCTTGAAATGGACGACGCCCTGCTGCCTCTCCACTCGCCTGCACGCGCTCTGCCTCCTCTTCATTTTCTCCGCTCGCCCGCTCTCGCGAAGCCGCTGTTCCCCATTGCCGACGCCGCTCGCTTTGCCACCATAGCTCACCATCGACACCATGCTGTTGGCCAATCCATCGCGGTCGTCACTGCATCTTCTTCAACTCCACCTCCCAGACCTATCGCTCTACTCCATTGAACCGTTGGTAGGGCACATTTTTGATTTCCGCCGTCGGAAACTTCACCGGAGCACGCCGTGCTTACGGTTCACGTGGCCGTGACGCTCCACCGCACCATGAGCTACCTTTTCCTCCGGTCCGCCAACACACTAGCTTGCTGATTCTTTGGTAGTAATATCTCTAGACGCTACCGAGCGTGTGCCTGGGAACGCCCGGTGCACCTCACCCTGTCCACCATGGCCGCGAGCACGAGCTCCTCATGGCCGGCCGCCTTGAACCTTTCCTACCTCCTTTAAGCGCACGCATGAGGATCCTTATAAGCCGTAGTACCTACATAGAAGACATAGTCCTCAGATTCACCGCCGTTGAGCCGGAACAGCCATGCCGCCGTGATGCTCGGGGCGCCGCCGTGTGACCGTGCATGCGGTCAAGCTCACCGGCGCTACCCTAGCCGCCCTTACCTTAGGTTATCTCGGCGTGAGGTCTCTAGGTAACTCCAGCGCCTTTCGCTGGGTGATACCATGGCTGGAGTTGGTCGGCGTGTGGTTGGACGTCCTCGCTGTCCGCCATGGCCACTGTCGTCCATGCTCCGAGGGGCCATTCGCCGTGCCCAGTACATCCCTCAACGCGGTTGAGCCCGGGGATGGCGACGGTGGTGATGCAACCGACTGAGCCCTTCACGCCGGCGAGGAGAAGCTCACCGGAGCACCACGGCAGTCCCTCCCCTGTTTTCGTCTCGTTGACGGGTGGGGTCGGCTGACAGCCGGGTCCCACACGTCAGTGGCTGTTGTTCTTAAGGATAGTTCAAATTTTCAGTTTTGACTGCTGTTTTGTAAATTTTGTAATTCCTAAAGTATAGATCCAAATGATATGATTCAAATTTTGTTAGACTCACAGTAAGGTATAGTATTTAAGAAAAATATGTCTTGAGCACATTATGTAGAAATTTTGGATGAATTAAATAGGAACTTGAAAAGTGTTTTTGAATGCATGCAAACTTGTTTAAATCATATCTTGAGTTTCTGTGATCCAAAAATTATGAAATTTTGTGGGTAATCTAGTCTTGTATAGTAGAAGCTCTGGTTAAAATTTGAGAGTCATTGCATGTGTAGTTTTTGAGTTATAGATTTTCCTTTTATCATTGGTAGATACTTGGGTGAATTTTAGTAAATTATTTATGAATCCATTGACCATGAAATTTGTTGGAGAGTATCCTAGTACCCTAAGGATGCTAGGAAAAATATGAAATCTGTTGCTTGACACTTTTCACTAAGGTTTCCTAATTATGCCATTTTAAGACATTCTACCTTACCATTTTTGTGTAGGTTGTTATACTTACTCAAATGGTGTGAAATTTTTATGATAGTCTACTTAGGACATGTAGTGTCTACTGTAATTTTTGTAGATTTAATGGTGTAGTTTTCGTATATGTTTACTATTTCCACTAATTAATTAAATAAATTAAGAAAGGTATTAAAAGGAATGTTTTGGGGATGAACACCCTACTTTCTGGTGTTCTTGTGATATGTGTGATATGTCAGTAAAGTTGGTTTTGTCCAATTAAGTGTTTATATCATAAGTTAATAATTAATTGTTTGCATTATGTCCCTCTGGACAGATCTGGGGACTTTGGAAAGTTCCCCATGATATTTTAGTTTTCTGTGAATGGGATGAATACAAAAGTTGTAAATAATTTATGTATCTAGCTCCTATCAAAATTTGAGGGCATTTGGCCCAGTGGTTTAGAAACTACAACTGTTTAAAGTTAGGTTCCAGTTTTGCTTACTCTCTGCCTTGTGAGGACAGAGTTCTGTTGATTTATGAATTCGAACTGGTAAAGGTTTGAATCCTGCTTCGAGGTCTGAAAATGAATTGCATACAATTTCATAAGCTTTCCAGATTGTCTTGTTGCATGTCATTTGGAATTATAAATCTCCAGTTATGGCTAGTTTACTGCACCGCTACATAGTATTCATTTTGCTGAAATACAATTGCTTGAGTGTATGTGGTTGCAATGTTCTCGTTGATTGTTTAGGGGTTAGCCTAACTTGAGAATATGCTTAGGTGCAGGTGCTAGGTCATTAACTGAAGATGAGCAATTATACATTAGGTTGTATAAACTTGGTAAGTAAAGTGATTTGAATAGGGCTTCAGTTGGAATATGCAAACTACAGCGAACATGTGCATTCCCCGAGCATCCCTGACATTCGTTCATGTGCATCCATGATATTTATCTTGCGCATTCATGCAATAGGTGTGCCGGAGGGAGTGACGTTGCTGGAGTTCGAGGGAGCCAATCAGGAGGAGGAACCCGAGGTGCAGGAAACCGACGAAGCAGTCGCCGCGGAGGAATTGCCCGAGTGCCCTGACCACCAGCCTTCCTCGTTCCTGAAAGGCAAGCCCCGGAGCATATTAAGCCTCCCATGTTTTTACAAATACATTGAGTATCTTTTATTGTTGATGATGCATTAAGTATAGGAATTGGTTGGAACCAATTGCTGCATTATATATCCTTCCTTGTCTAGATATCGCACTGGAATCCTATTTAAGTTCAGGAACGGGTTAAATGCTTAGCCATGCTTAGTGCGGTAGAAGTCAGGTGATTTCCTGTCACCTGCGAGCTTTAGGATGAGGTGGATCACGGTTGGCTATATTTGCTATCGTGGAAAAGAACCATGTGAATAATGAATTAAGACCGGGCGGGGTCTTGTGTAGGTTTGAACATAGTGACTCCGTCTGAGTCGTTTAAGGACCGATACGCTGTACATCCTCATGTCATGTTGAACGCAGCCTAACACTTAGCTGGCCGGATAAGTCGTTCCGACCGCGAAGCCTAGTAGCTCGACTCAGGCTGGGGATGCGAGTAGTGGCGACATTCTGGAGGTAGTAAGGATGTGCGGAGAGCCATTGGCATAAGTCCAAGGCGGGTTAGAGTCCCGAACAACCTTGGCAGAGTGGTTCTCTGAGAATGTCGATCTGTTCGGACTCGCGACTCCTGAATCGTACCAAAGGTGACTTGTTGCAACCCTGACGGGGGAAGCAGGGTTTGTGTTTAGGAATACCCCTCCAGCTGGATAGGAATCGATTCGAATCACCGTCTCTCCTGGATAGTGAGAACTTGACTGAGCAGCGGCAACGTAGATTCAATTAATTTAACGATATGGTTAAATGGACGATGATGATAAGGTTGCCACAATGAATACCTGATATGGTTATTAATGTTTGCACCTTAATAAAATGATTGCTTAGTACAGGTGCTAATATAGATGACAGGATAATGGCTAAAAAGTCACTGCTAGTCAGGATAAGAGTTGATCATACTACTTATGCTTTTCTGCAAAAAGAAAGTGTCAGCCAGCTCCACTACATTAAGCTATGCATAATCCTTGGTGTCATTTGTTTGGTTTTCGATGGGTAAGTCTAGCTGAGTACATTCCCATACTCAGGCTTTATTCCCTCTTGTTGCAGATGACCTTCTATATTAGGGATTCTGTAAGTATTGTCTCCACCCGGCGGGTGATGAAGACTAGATCATGGGCATGATCTCCGTTCTCTTATCTGAATGCTTTTGCGGGCCGTGATCAGCAAACCAGTATGTGTATTTGAACTCGGTGTGTGAGTTAAACTATTTGCTTCCGCATGTTTTACAAGACTTGTTTTGTAATAACGATGACTCTGTGATGGTGTAATCTATTTGCGAACGTCTTCGAAATGTTGTAACGTACGATATGTTATGTTGAATTACTGTGATCTTGGTTGTATGCAAGTTGGTTTGAAATCCTTCGAGATTTCGGTTGACTACCGGGTTTATATGGGCTCAAGTTCAAGAATTTGATCGTTTCGGCGATTGTTTTTGTACTTGTGCTCTTATAAATTGGTCGGTTCTATGACAATAAGGGTTCCAAGGCCGCTCATGACTGAAAGCACGACTGATATACCAGTTTGACACTCTGCAGAGGTTGTACACTTTCACTATGAGTCATGATTTACCCTTTCACCCGAGGTGATCAGCCTCTTGACCCACTACCAAGGAAGGTCGGTAGGGTTCACTATGAAGCCTTTCAAAGGTTCTTCTAACAAGTTAGGGCCGCTAAGGTTTCCCCATCAGTAAGCATGGCCCCCTCCAAGGAGTGACTAACAAAATACCAAGAAACCAAAGTGCACCCTCTTAGTAGGTCGAGATCATACAAACCGGAGCCCCTCTTGTGCCATAAAGGTAACCTCTAACAAGCTAGAAAAGGTCCTCATACTAAGCTAAAGCCAGAGCCATATAGCCCTCACAGCTATACTGTAAGTCCCGGATGATCACTTACAGATAAGTCCTTAGGGAGAGGAATCTAGAGCACCATAAATAGCCCAATGCTCTAGCCCCCTTGTTCCATGTTGCTAAAAGCATCTTTTAATGTTTATTGCATACTACATTAGTCAAGTTACAAGATCATGGTTGTAGTTGAGCGCTAGCATCATACTACCCAATGCAATAACCCAAAGGTATCAAGGTACAAGGTACAAAGTACTAGGAAATCCTTAGTGGTGGTCAAGGTAGACACATGCAGCATGAATTAAATGATTAAAGGTGTATAGGACAACAAAGAAGATCCCATGCTATACTTGCCTTAAACACTGATCCTTTGGTAAGCTTTAATCTTCAACGTTCTTCTTCTTGATCACCACATATATCTCACTGACTGAACATGATCATAAAGCACCACATAAGCATCCATACAATCATTCATGAAGCAAACAATAAAACTAAGTTAGAACAGTACACCAAACATAGAATCAAGATGAAAAGTATGTAAAATGAATCTACGTTTCGCTACGAACACACAGACACAAAAAGCACTCTAATCGGAGCTACAGTGAAAAAGATACATCTACCGATAGATCTGCTTTATACGCGGAAAAGAAAACTATAGGCTTCATTTATTTTAACTATATAAAATCTTATATGAATTGAATTAAATCAAATTTAGATTTTAATTATAAAACTAAAGTATAACAAATCATATTTTATTTATAAAACCGAGTTGCATAATTATTAATCAAGATATGATTTAAACCATGAAATTTCAGAAATGGTAATATGGTAACCATTGTTACTAATGCGTAGATCTATTGCTATGAATCTAACGCAACTTCAATGGGCTAAAACAGAGTTAAAACATAGAAGATATGACTTAAACAAGATTTCCTTTAATAAAATAAGAGTTTAAATCTAATCATGAATTTTAAAAAGTTTAAAACACATCTAACAGTAGTATAAACATGTAGATTATGAAATTACGAACCTAACGCAAGTTGAACGGGTGAAATCGGAGTTAAAATAGAGAAGTTATGGTTAAAACAAATCTAGTGGCAAAACTATAAATAGCTGAAAATGTATTTTCAATCTAAACGAACGAAAGTACGCTTTCTGAAAAAGAAAACGGAATCTAAAAAGACACTAGGGATGGCAGGGTTCTATAATAACAAAGTTTAGGGGCCTATCTGCAAAACTACAGTGGCTAACCGGTATTGACCGAGTTGACTTAGCCCAACTTTGAATCGGGGCCGTTGATCTCGGATTTGATGGACATAAAAGAATGGGAAGGATGGAGTCGCCGACACAGTAGCCATAGCAGCGGTGCCATGGATGGCGCAAGCTTGGCCTCACTGGAGTTCGTGAAATTGGTGAACCCGGCCCTTGTCGACCACAGGATCTGCACGGGGATGTAAGCATGGGATGCGGTGAACTCGTAGAGGAGGTCGGGGATAGCGGCGAATGTATAGAGGTGATGCCAGGCTCATTTTGGCGGCTAGAGTTGATGTAACATCTTTGGTGAGCACTGCCAGATAGAAGAGAAGGAGATGGATATCGATAGAGGTACGTACGGGTTACTTACCCTCAGACAAAGCTCGGAGGAGTGCTCAGGGCGACCACGAAGCGATGGTTTGGTAGATCGAGGCAGCGGCGGCTACGGCTACACAGCGAGGTGGATGCAAGCTAGGGTAGGATGGGGATGGCAGTGCTCTGGTGGATGCGGGTGGCATGGCACTCCTATTTAAGACCAGGGAAGCAACGTTTGGCACATGGCAACCGAGCGAGGCGGGGTAGCGACGGACTGCTCGGTGGAGTCCGAACCGGCTACGCGAGGTAGAGGAAGAGCCTGACAAGGTGGGTCCACTGGTCACTGAGAGTGGATGCAGGCTACGGTTATTAGCTAGGGAGAGGATGCTGCCGCTGAGTCACTAGTTGGGCCATGGATTGGGCTGGTGCAGAGGAGAAGATGGGGGCGCGATGGTGGGTTGCTGCCACTAAGTCGCTAGTTGGGCCACGCAAGCGAGAGGGGAAAGAGGGCCGCACAGGAAAGAGCGTAATGGGCTACGGCGCTGAGGAAGAGCTGAGCCTACGTGGGAGGAAGAAAAGATGGCCATCTTGCCAGCGAGGAAACAAGGCCGAGTGCTTGGGCCGCCTGTGGGAAAGAGAAGCCAGTGGGCCAGATTGAGTGAGAAAAGATTTTTTCCATTTTCCAAATTGTTTTTCCCTATTTTGTTTTCAAAACTAAATCCAAATGTAAACCAAATCAAATTCAAATAGAATTTAAAATACACTTTTCAATAAAAATCATAAATTTTGGTAAGTTTTCAAAAATAAATTTTTACAACTTTTTAAATGCTTTTATTTCCTAATTTCCTTTTCTTTTACTTCAAAGCCAATTTCAAAAGCATTGGAAATTCATTTTGAATTTTGGACTCAACCACCCATTACAATAAATCAAATGCACTGGCATGTATGCACAACCATGTTGCTAAGCCCTATGATAAATTTTAAAATAATGAAAATTATTATTTTCCTATGTTTGCATGAGCACAAAAATTCAAAATTACCTCAATTTACATCTATTTCAAAAGGAGCAAATTTTAGGGTGTTATAGACAGGCCGGGACTCCTCCAAACTCTTCCCTCACACTCTATCTCTCTATTCCTAATACAAGACTAGATCCTAACTTGAAGGACTAATCTTCTCTTGATTGTTAGCTCTGATCCTAATAAAGAGGATATGAATTGTGGCTTCTGGTTTCTAGTATTTTAGGATCTGCTTAGAGGAGGGGGTACAAGTAGGTATATATAGGATAGGGGCCTTCAAGCATCCTGGACCCTTGAATCAAACCAACTTAAAAGAATGGCGTAGATGTGATCCTTGAGGTAGTGGAGAACCGACGTAGCGAGGAGGGGCTGACAGGTAGGGCCACATGGCCGGCCAGCCTACAAGTGGGATCGGCCACATGGCCGGTCAGCCTACAAGTGGCACTGACCATCCCCACCTATCAAAGACAGGTGGCCTTCTTTGGTGGAGTACCCTCTAGAGTCTTCTAGAGTCTTCCCATGTTAGTACCGTCATGGATTAACATGATTTCCTTTGAAGAATAGGTCCTCCTTGGTGGTCTTCTGATTAAATCCTGCTAAAAACATAGATTCACCAAAACTTATGCAAATTGTTAGTTTAAACCCCTAAGTCTATATTGGTGATCCATTTTAGTCATTCATGCAAGGTATATTGATGGTTTGTGATGAATGTTAACTACCGTCCATAACAACCTGTTTCATGCCGATGCTGAGCAGGTGGTCAACCACATCACCACTGATGAGGATGACGATGACATTGATACCAACGACGAGGATGAGGATAAGGACAATGATACCGATGATGAGTAGTGGAGTAAATAAAGTTTCATTTGATGTATCTCATGTTGCATTTGGTGTATCTTCAATTCCTTATGTTGGGAGTATAGAGGGAGTACATGTTGTTACTCTTTCCTTATGTCCTTTGGTCATGGTGTAGATCAGGTCCTTTGGTCATTTGGTAGCTAGTTTCTAGCTCCTATTGGTTGGTTTTGTCTATAGGTTTCTTTTTGGTTCTCTTGCTGATCTGTAGTAAGGTAAACATGCATAACAGAATTCATCCGATCTAATGTCTAATGGAGGAGCCACATAGCTATTCAAATTTACTGCACATGCAAGAAAGTCCAAGCATTGTAAATCTGATCGGGCTGGACACATTATTGGTGGTCCTTAACTCCTTTTATTAACCGCCAACTATCACATAAAATGAACCAATATGGGCACCAAACTTAGAATTAGGGCTTATAACTAATCAATTCCATGAGATTTGGTGGTTCATCATTTGCAGGAGGACATGTCAGGATCACACAAAAAATGAGCTTAAGAAATACAAGAAACACAACAAAACAAGCATCTGACATGAGCCCAAGAAGAGAAGGTGCATGAACTAGGAAAATCAGGGCTCAATCGAAAGGAGAAAGATAGCAAAACTCAAATAAAACCATCTTAATTCCACGTGACACCACCATGGGCCAAGTCAAGAAGCCCAAAGGAGTCGACCCACTGAAAATGGGGCCCAAAGGCCCCAGTGGGGGTGCGGCCACACCTCTAGTGGCCTAGTTCGGGCCCAAACTTCACAGGACACCTCTTACCGCCTTCCCATGGTCAGTTTAGGTGGGGATGTCGGCAAATTCAATGCTGAGGAGGCGGTTTGTTCCTTCCATTTGAGGGGATCTAGGGAATATTCCAAGGAATACACTGCTCTTCTCCACCTATAAAGGAGGACCTCTCCCCCCTCATTCTACACAACACACCAAGAGAAATAGCACCACACTTGAGCATCACTCCAAGGCTTAGGCCGTAGCTAGTAGAGTTGTGTATTTGGGAGAGATGTGAGGGAAGAGTATGGGGAAGTGCCAGACTTGTCAGTGTCTCCCCGAGCTTGTACCACGATGAACACTTGTCCCCAACTAAGTATCTGCTAAGTGAGTGTTTGTGGTTCTTATGGCATTAAGTCTTTTGAATAGTTAAGCTTTATTCTTACTTGTTTGTGGGTTCAGTCGTCCATTCTCAGTAATAGATACTCTAGTAGAGGGCCCTGATAAAGATGGATAACCCTACGCATGCTAGAGTAGTAGTCAATAGCATAGACGTGGTGTCTAGGCTGGTGACTACCTTTGTTTGCCTTGTACTCCCCGGTTGAGGGTAGGCGGCAGTTGGTGATAGCCCTATCCGTCCCTCGTAATCCCCCATGTCTGAGTAAGGCCTAGAGCTTGGGGCTGGCATCACCTAGCAGACCCAAAAGTAAGCAAGTAAAAGTAGAGTTTACCTATCCTTAGACCCAAAAGCCATAAGAATCCATCTCTACCCTTTCCAACATTACCCCTATGCGGTCCTTGGACGAATTAGCTAGAAGAAGTACTTCTATTCCCTGTGGAAAAAAAGATACCCTAAATACTTCTAGGTGAAAGCTACAATGGTAATTCCGTGCGCTTATGGAATCTTTCTGTTTACATTAAGAAATACCAACAAACTTTCTATTGTTGTTTCTGGGGAACGGTTGCTATTTTCTTTGAACCTAGTTTGTCCTCGTATCTATATCATTTATAAAAAACACAAAATATTTTCACCATGAAGCCATCACAATTTCAAAACCTTTCTACTTCAAAGGGGTAGTTTTGTGAGCCACCACCAAAATCAACCCTTCATTCTAGCCATGAACTCCACCCTGGCTTGATAGCCATGCTTCGAGCACAACCCTTCTTAGGGCACTATAATGAAAACCCCTGCCATCACCTACACGATTTTGAGGAGATGTGTTCAGTGCCTAAGCATCTTAGGCATGACATAAGAAACTCTAAGGTGAAAATTGTTTCCCTTTTCTCTCATAGAGAAGGTGAAACAATGGTACACACATGATGTAGGAAGGACTGAATGGGGATTGGGAAGAACTTAAAGACATGTTTTGCCTTGCATTCTTCCCTATGTCCCTTATAGACTCCCTACCAAGGACAATCCTTGATTTCGAAGCAGTACGAGAGGGAATCTATAGGTGCAGCCTAGGCTAGGTTATCAACGGTAATACATGTCGGCCTAGACTTTGTCTTTACCCTGATAGCGTGCCTATTGCATCTCTTTTGTTCGGGTCTCGACATAGAAGCTGTCTATTGACAGTTGTTAATGTCAATTATAAATCATCAACATAACACATATATGCTTAATTCCATCACCAAACATAGTTATAGGGTTTGATTCTAACATGTTCCATGAGTTTTGGTGCTATCACTTGTCCCACAGGATATTTATTTTTTCATAGAACAAACCTATCTCAAATGATGAATTGGAGTGCACCATTGCGAAGAGCTCGTTGAGCTGATTGAAATGGATATATTATTTGCTATATTTGGAGCTCAGGAATAAAAAACTCCACATTATGAGCTGTAGGATTTTAATGAGATATGGTGGAAAGTTTAGTACCAATGAGGCTATTAAGAGGGTGCCTGGCACCCCTCATAACTAGCAGCCCCTACCCCCTCCCTCGGTACATCCCTAAAACCCTAATTCATATCCCTCATTCATATCAACACACACCAGCAGGATTAGGTCTAGAGCTCTCCAATGTAGTAGATTAGTAGCTCAGGAGTGAGGGCCGAGTCGAGCTTTCGGATCTAGTCTTGGAGGCTACGCAAAGCCTTGTATCTTCATTTCTACATATTGTAAGATTTATTATCAATTTATCATATTCTTATCTACATGGCTATACTTACTTTGAATATATATCTTGCTCAGTTATGTTTATCATTACTTTTGTGTGCGGGTTCATAGAGCGCTTAGCCTGCTAGTTTACCGGTTAGGCTAAGTAGCCGAGTCTCATGTAAGCATGGTTCTTATATGATGCTCTGCCTATGAGTGCACCCTGTTCTCTGGTTGGGTGGTAGCAACATGAGGTGACAACCCCATATATCCTTTGTAGTCCACTCCGAATTGAAGCAAGTTCTTAAATTGTAGGACTATAGTCGTGTCAGTAGAGTTATCTATTGTGGGTGCTCTACCGTCTAAGCAGGCGTCCCAAAGTGCACAAGAGTAGAGTTAGTCTTATCTATTGTGGGTGCTCTACCAACACGTAATGCTTGCTTCGATGGATTAAGCATTCTGTTTCAGTCTTGTTGGTGGGTACTGTCAGCACTGGTGAGGTTCTTGATGAACTGCTCTCTCCTAGTCGGTGGTCGCGCGAAGGTACTATAAGTACCAACTGCTCGACGGGGGGAATTTCTTGAACTTCCTTCTCTTCCATAATAGATGACACAAAGATGTCTTGAATGAAGACCCACGATGGATTCGTGGTGCGAGAAGAGCCTATCTTAGATAGGTGGTCAGCGATCTAATTTTGATCTCATACCACGTGGTGGTACTCGATACTGTAGAACTTCCCTTTGAGTTTCCTGATTTCGACGCAATATGCGTCCATCTTCTCACTGGAGCAGGACCAGTCTTTGTTGAGCTGGTTGATGACCAGCGTGGAGTCCCCATATACTATGAGGCATTTGACTGCCATGCTCGATAGCTATATGGAGTCTGTGTAGACATGCTTCATATTCGGCAGCAGTTGTTGGAGGCTAGAAAATGTATTTAGAGAACATATCGGAGCTTGTCTTTGGTTGGCATAATGAATAAAATGCCAGCACCAGCACCATTGATGTTAAGGGCGCCATCGAAGTACATCACCCAGTGCTCAGGGCAAGTAGCAGGGATGGGCTCTTAGATCTTGGTCCACTTAGCGATGAAGTCAGCGAGCGCCCATGACTTGATGGTAGGCCTACTTCTGAATACAAAGGAGTAAGGATCGAGCTCAATAGCCCATTTGATGATGTGGCCATTGTCATCTTTATTGCGGAGGATGTCCCTAGAGGGAACTCGGTGACCACAATGATTGTGTAATACTCGAAGTAATGGTGGAGCTTGCATGACGTGATCAGAATAGCGTATAGCAGTTTCTAAACTTGGGGATAATGAGTTTTGGGCTCATTAAGGACCTCGCTGATGAAGTAGACCAGACATTACACCTTATAGGCATGCCTGGCCTCTTTGCGTTCGACGATGATAGTTGTGCTAACGATGTGAAGAAGTGGTGGCGATGTAGATCAGTAGGGTTTCATCTGGTCGAGGTGCCGTCATGATCAGAGGCTTTGTTAGAAGCAACTTAAGCTGCTCGAAAGCTATATCTGCCTCCTTCGACCAAGGGAAGCGCTCGAAGGCCTTGAGGAGTTTGAAGAATGATAGTCCCTTTTCGCTGAGGCACGATATAAAGCGGCTAAGGGTAGCCATGCAGCCTATAAGCTTCTGTATGTCCTTTACGTAGGTTGGCCATTTCATGGTGGTGATGGTGGAGACCTTATTGGGGTTGGGCTCTATGCCATGAGTGCTAATGATGTAGCCTAGGAGTATGTCAGATGGAACTCTAAAGATGCACTTTGAAGGGTTCAACTTCCATCTGTACCTTTTTAGGTTGGCGAAAGTTTCTTTGAGGTCAGCGATGAGATTATCGGTGGTCTTGGACTTGATGACCACATCATCAATGTATGCTTCGATGTTGCGGCCTATCTGTTGATTGAGGCACATCTGGATGGCCCTTTGGTTGGTTGCCCTGACATTTTTGAGTCCGAAGAACGTTATAGCAATACGCACCAAAAGGCATGATGAACGACGTCTTGATCTAGTCGTCTTCCTTGAGGGATATCTGGTGATAGCCAGAGTAACAATTGAGGAAGGAGAGCAGTTCGTAGCCGATGGTGGAGTCTACAACCTCGTCTATCTGAGGCAGGCCAAAGGGGTCTTTAGGGTAGTGTTTGTTGAGATCAGTGTAATCAACGCACATTCTCTATTCTTTATTCTTTTTTTGAATGATAACAGGGTATGCTAACCACTCAGGATGATACACTTCTTTAATAAATCCAGTAGCTAGGAGCCATTTTATTTCTACCCTAATAGCCTCCTTCTTGTCTGGTATGAATCATCGAAGTTTCTTCTTGATTAGTTTGGTGATCGGCAAGACGTTCAAGGAGTGCTTGATCTTCTCCCGTGGTACCCCTAGCATGTCTGAAGGTTTCTAGGCAAACACGTTGGTGTTGGCACGTAAGAAGGAGATGAGCGCGCTTTCCTATTTGGGGTTGAGGTGAGCCCCAATCTTCATGGTCTTGGAGGGGTCATTGAGGCTAAGGTCGACCTCCTTGGTTTCCTTGGACTTAGCGGAGGCGCGCGGAGGCTCTAGCACTAGGATCTCTAGGTCATCGGTGGGCATTGTCTTGGCATCGGTGACCATGCTAGCCATCTAGATGGAGAGGTCAGTGGCTTTGGCGAGGGCGAGACTCTTTGTCTCGCAGGCGTAGGCGATGGAGAGGTTGGCCCACAGGGCCAGGACTCCTCCAGGCGAGGGCATCTTTAGCACCAGATAGGCGTAATGCGGTATGGCCATGAACTTGGCTAGAGCTGGCCAACCAAGTATGGCGTGGTAGGCGGTGTTGAAGTCAGCGACGTAGAAGTTGATGTGCTCGATGCGGTAGTTGCTAGCCATGCCGAACTGTAATGGGAGGGTGATCTCTCCAAGCGGTTTGGATGCCCTACCAGGTACCATACCCTAGAAGGAGGAGTCAGAGGGTGCAAGATCTCCTATCCTGAGGCCTAGCTCCTTTAGGGCTCCGGTGAAGAGGAGGTTCAGGGCTCTTCCACCATCGATGAGTACTTTCCTGAAAAGCACTTTCCTGATGGTTGCATCAAGAATAAGGGGGAAATGCCATATGTAAGGGATGTCCGCCCACTTGTCGGCCCCACTGAAGGTGATGGAGACCTTGGACCAGGGGCAATAGCTAGGGTTGGCGACAGTGTCTTCTGTGTTGGCGGCGAGCACCCGTCGGGCGGTGAGCTTCTAATCTATTCTACTCTCGGCGATTACGAGGCCCCCGAAGATGGTGCCGACCACTTTGTCATGATCCTAGAAGGCATTGTTGTTGCCCCTAGGTGGTCAGCGGCCTCTAGCTCCATTGTTGTTGTCGTCGTCTGGCTTTTTAGCCTAGAACTCCTTAGCCATGCCGAGGTAGTCCTACATCTTATGCTTGCTATTTTTGTGGAGAGGGCATAGGCCTTTGAGGATCTTCTTATACTGCTCATCATAGTTCTGCTTGGCACGAGGTTCATCAATGATGGCGATGATGTGGTCTTGTCAGCGATGGCGATATTGACCAGATTTGGACCCTTCTGGCCGATCATGGCCATTGTCCCGATGGTGACTGCAGGTCATCGTAACTGGCGGTCACTATGGCATCCGGTCGTCGGGTCACTCGTCATTGTGTCGAGTTGGGTGATGAGTGCTCGCATCCTCATTGAAGCATACTTCGGCCTCTTCGGCATCGGCGTACTGATCGACGGTTGTTATCATCTCACCAATCCCCTTAGGCGGCTTGCGACTGAACTTGGAGTGGAGGTCTCGGTGGTGGAGTCCTCAGACGAAGGCGGAGATGACCTCAGCTTCTGTGATATTAGGAATAGAATTCCTCAGTCTCAGAAAAGTGTCTGATGTAGCTGTAGAGGAGCTCGGATGGCTTCTGGTAGATGCGGTTTAGATCATGCTTGGTGCCCGACCGAGTACATGTAGCCATGTAGTTGTCGATGAAGACCTTCTTCAGCTCTTCCTAGGATCTGATGGAGTCTGGGGCAAGGCTTGTGAACCAGTTCATCATAGTTGGCATGAGCATGATGGGAAGATAGTTCACCATGATGCTAGTATCTCCCCCGGTGGCACGCACTAGTAGTGGAATAAGCTTGTAGCCATTGTGTGGGATTCATCCGTCCTTCATAGGGCTCGACCCCGGTGATTTTGAAACCATGGGGCCACTAGAGTGTCTAGAGTGCCCTTGTGAATGCTCGGGGCCCTTCAGGATCATCGCTGTCGTGTTCTACGGTGTTGTTGATATTGAGTGGTTGGAGGGCTGAGTCTAGATTGCTGAGCTCTTGCTCGTATTCTTGATGGTGGCGTACCTCTTCTTCATGGTGAGAGAAACGGCGCCCTTCGATACGACGTCGCACATCTCAGAGATTGTTGAGGTGTGCTCGAACGTCTTGTTTGACTTCCTGGTCGTGTTGGTGAGGGTGGTCGACACAGTTGCCCATAGCTCCCCCCTAGAGAGGTTGTCCATCTTCATGGTGCTAGTCGGCGAAATGAGTTTGGCTAGGGCAGCGATTAGATCTTGGCAGCGGTGGATCGGCAAATCGAACTGGTCGAGTAGGAAGGTCTCTGATCCTGATGGATCTTGTTGACCTAGCAATGTGCCGCTTTAAGCATGGCGGTGACCTTGGTGACTCCTGGCATTTGTGGAAGCTGAGAGAGCTCATTGGTAGCCATGGCCAAGTTGCCGCTTGGGGTTTTGTAGATGTTGTGGCATGTCAACACGGACAAATTCATCATCGAGGTTGCGTTGGAGTTGGCATGGCCTTCCTTACAAGTTGAGCTGATCATTGCGAGCAGCCTCGACTAGCACAAGGGCAACTTCATTTGCTCGGCGCTGTGCATGGTTGGCATTCCTATTGACGTGGGCAGCGTGGTCCTCCTTGGTTTCCTCATCCCATCGGGGGCTATCGATGCTGACGTTGAAAATTCTGCTTCCACAAAAGGGAGGGAAAGGAGGTTGTATGGCGGTGGTTTCGGTAATAGTCTTTATAGAGCCCTAGGACACAGAGTTTGGATTTTCCTCTAGGATGGTTTGGAGGGATGCTTCGGGACATCGGTCAACGTGTAAGATGTTGATAGCCAGCGAGAGCTGGTCGGTGATCTGGTCGGCAAGAGGATGGATATATCCCACCTGGTCAGCGAATTTGCCCCTTAGGGCATCTTGATAGGCGCCAACGACGCTGGTGAGCCTAAAGGGTAGGGCCGTAACCCATGGTGTTTCCTAATCCACCTCCAATAGATCTCAATCAGAGAGTGGTCAGCGCTGGACTAGGGTGGTCAAAGCTAATTCATTTGATGGAGAGACAATCGATGAGCTTCTAGCCAACCTGATCGATGGATGTGATCAGATCACCGTTGTTGATTTGCCTTCTTGGGTAGTGGGGGAGTGGGTGGCAAATTGTCAATGAAGGCGACCTCAGAGGCGATTATGAGATCGGATCTATAGTCATAGGTGTTGGGGTGATTGGCACAGTATTGATCTGCATTGGCTCAATGAGCTCTCCGACTCTGTCAGCGTTGATGATCTAGGAGATTGATCTGACCATGAAGATCTGGCCGGGCTATGGGAGGGACAAAGAGCCTACAAATGTACCATCTTGTTTGACATGGAAACAGCATGCACACCCCTACCTGGTGCACCAACTATCGACAGAATATCATCAGGCAGTCCTCCGAGGGGTATCCCACGAAGGTAGATTGATTGACAGAGATGCATGTAATCGAGAATAAGAAGGCAACAGAGACACAAGAGTTAGACAGGTTCAGGGCCAGTCTGCATGACATAATACCCTACTCATGTTGTCTATTGGATTGTATTGGTTATCATATGATATTGCGTATCTTTGGAGGGGGTCCTTGCCTGCCTTATATAGTTTGGGGGGCAGGGTTACAAGTCAGTTAGATCTACGAGATAACCGGAATGTAATAACAGATTATAGGAATCATGAGATCATACGTATCTTAACAGATCTCGTAGTAACTTTAGGATATCTTCCTAGTGTCTTGTGGGGCACACCGAGCAGTGTCGTACCCCGTAAGGTTTCGTCTTGTGGTCTAGGCCACCCCTAGGGGCACAACCCATGTGGTCTGTCATGAGTATCTAGGGTCAGTACCCCCACACATGAGTAGAATATGCTTGATCTAAGTCTAGGTAATTGACGGATATGATATGAGAAGGTTTGAGCTATTGTTTATCTTGTTCTGTGTGACACTAAAGTTCTAGAGGTTTAAGTTTTGAAAAACAAAAAAAATGCTATATGATGAGTTCCTGTATGACAAAGCTTGAATTCCTACCAGAGCCATACATGTTATTTAGGATAGGAAAACTTCCACATATATGTTGCTTGCTTTTGCATTGAGTTTAGTCAAGCTTTGTTGACCCTTATGAGAGGTTTGTCATGCTCTTAAAATCAAGATAACATACACACCACCCACATATACACTACTCGTACACTAGGAGTAGGCGCAAAAATATGCCATTCCATTTAGATCCACCCAAAAATGTTTTACTCCTACACTGGGAGTGAATACCAAAATATTCTTGATAGGTTTTCCCATCCCTCAAATAAATGCTCCAAGTTCTTGTTGCTATCTCTCAAAAGTTTTGTTGCAGAAAAGAGACAGGGAGCTATGCAAAAGGTATTCATA
Source organism: Miscanthus floridulus (assembly GCF_019320115.1). Lineage (NCBI taxonomy): Eukaryota > Viridiplantae > Streptophyta > Magnoliopsida > Poales > Poaceae > Miscanthus > Miscanthus floridulus. Next base: position 60,303,734 of record NC_089586.1, on the reverse strand, counting down.
AAAAAAGAAAAAAAAGAATTGAAAAAGATGGAAACAAAAGTGTCTGAGATATCTAAAACAATGGGTACTTAGATGCCTACCTAAAAAAGAAGAGATGAATAAGATAGCCCCTGCTCTCTAGCAAATGTTTCCAAGTTTTGAAAGAGAGATATGTTTTCAAGGAGCAAAGTAGAATTAGGTTAGCCATCATATATATACCCACCACACATATATACACATGCATGCACATCTTGATTTGATTGTATGACTCAACTCTCTTTGGATCTAAGGTTTGACTTTACAATATATGCATTGCAAGTATGCTCTAGCTTTCTCCCTACCTATGAACTCCACATAAGCTTTAGTTGTAGGAAGAGAAGAAAAGGCATAACATCTTTACTACCTTTGGTGAGGATCCACAAATTCCACATATATTAAGAGACTTGAGAGTGTCATATAATGGAATCTCTAAGTTTTATTTTGAAAACTTATAAAAACTCTGGAACAATGGTGGAACAAAGAAATTGAGACATAGTGCTTGACTTGATCATTCTATCTTTCAATTACTCAAGACCCAAGTGAAGGCTAAGAAGCCCCATGGTTGAAGGTAATATGGGTAAGTTTAAAAGTCAGATCAATTTATTCTAATCTGGAGGGGAATTTTTTATTGAACGCATGTGTACTTTGAGGCATGAAAACATTGTAGCAACTCCTGATCCATTGCTGACTTTAGCTTTGCTCAGGGACTGACAAAGGTTAAGCTTGGGGGAACTTGTTGATTGTTGTTAATGTTAATTATAAATCATTAACATAACATGCATATATGCTTAATTCCATCACCAAACATAGTTATAGGGTTTGATTCTAACAAGTTCCATGAGTTTTGGTGCTATCATTTGTCTCATAGGATATTTATTTTTTCATAGAACAAAACTATCTCAAATGATGAATTAGAGTGCACCATTGTGAAGAGCTCATCGAGCTAATCAAAACATATATATTATTTGCTAATGTTTCGAGCTCGGAATGAAAAGATATAAATTTCAGCAAATAAAAGACAAACTCCACATTATTAGCTGCTGGTATTTTAATAAGATATGATGGAAAGTTTAGTACCAATGAGGCTATTAAGAGGAGGAGGGTGCCTGGCAGTCCCTCATAAATAGCAGCCCCTACCCCCTCCCTCAGTAGATCCCTAAAACCCTAATTCATATCCCTCATTCAGATCAACACACACCAGGAGGTTTAGGTCTTGAGCTCTCCAATGTAGTAGATTAGTAGCTCAGGGGTGAGGGTCGAGTTGGGCTTTCCGGATCTAGTCTTGGAGGCTAGGTAAAGCCTTGTATCATCACTTCTACATCTTGTAAGACTTATTATCAATTTATCATATTCTTATCTACTGTGGCTATACTTACTTTGAATATATATCTTGCTTAGTTATGGTTATCATTACTTTTCTGTGTGGGTTCATAGAGCGCTTAGCCTGCTAGTTTACCGGTTAGGCTAAGTAGCCAAATCTCGTGTAAGCATGGTGCTTATACGATGCCCTACCTATGAGTGCACCCTATTCTCCTAGTTGGGTGATAGCAGAGGGAGGTGATAGCCTCGTCTATCCTTTGTAGTCCACTCTGAATTGAGCAGGTTCTTAAATTATAGGACTGTAGTCACGTCAGTAGAGATCTACTGTGGGTGCTCTACCGTCTAAGCGGCGTCCCAAATTGCACAAGAGTAGAGTTAGTCTTAGCTATAGTTGGATGTATATATACTTTGACCATGTAATAGGAATATCATAGGAATCTACCTCGCCTGTTATTGTCTCGAGTTGACTAGTTTACATTATCTTAGTGATCTATCCCCAGAGTGTCATTATGCTTTATTCCTATCATTACATCCACCCTTGCTTTAGCTATGCTGGTATGTTGATTAGTAGGCATTGCTTTGTTATCCAATAAATCTTTACTCCATTATTTCCCTGTGGTAAAATATAAATAACGATACCTAGAATGCTTCTGGTAAAATGCTACAATGGTATTATGTGCGCTTGTGGAATCCTTCATATTCTATTTGCACTTAATAAATACCAACTACTGCCCTATACCTTGTCATGACCATCATAGGATCATTTACACTTATAACTATGATGGAACAAAAGAAAATCATTGCTTACATCCTAGAAAACACAAGCTTCTTCCATCGTATAACCCAAACCCCTCCAAAAGAAGGGCATGTCAAGCTTTGAGGGCCCCTCATCAGCCGAATCCAAACTCATTCCATCCTTAGATTCGACTGTTGATCCCTCACCCAAACCACGAACACCGAAGGAAAGAGTGATTCATCCTTTGGAGTTCGCAATTGAATTAAAGGATTATGGCAATACCACAAAATTATCATGCCACAAAAAGCACAAAAAGGAAGTTTCCCCTAGAGTGGAACCGTCAAAGGAATGGTTAATGGAAGTGAAACATTCTTCTAAAGCAATTCTTTCACCTTCCATGATCATACCTTGCTCGTTAAGGGGAACAAACATAGACGCCCTACACAACCCCACAATTGGGACTAGTATCATGTTAGAATTTCTAATGAAAAACCTTTTGGGTAATATGCCACTAGTCCCTAACCAATAAACTCTTCAAAAGTCCTTTGGGACTATTTTTTGCAGTGTTGTAGGATTGCCTGGGCCATGCCAACTAAAATTAATGAAACCGAGGTTCGTTTAGACTTTCACATCTTTGCCATCCTTGAGTTTGAGCTTCTCGTAGGCTACCCTTTGGACAAACATTTTCAAGAAAAATCTTCCTAGGGAAGCCTTAATGAAAAGTTAGGAGGAAACTGCTTTTGCCACTCCTATATGTAGCCCAGAGATCCATATGGTGAAGTATAATCCCAACCATTACCCGTTCGAGGAGGTGAAGTTTATCTCCCCGTTCATTTCACCTAGGCTTTCTAGTGAAATTGAACGCTCGTCGCCACCCTCGCTCGAACTTAAGCCATGTCCCTCTAGCCCCCAAAACATTGTTCTCGATAGTGTTTGATTGTCAATGGTAATCTTACATGATTTATCTTTTGGAAAAGAAAATTTTTGTGCCATGGACATGCCTAAAGCACCAACTTTGGAGACTAAGGCAGAAAGATTCCACCGTTGAGCATGAAAGTTTCTCTTTCGAGACCCCTCATGCTTCATACTCACTTTTGGAGTCTCCAGAGCTCATTATGCTCAGTACTACTTGCTTCTACTGAGGAAGACAACTCGCCATCACTCCTTGTTTCTAAAAATTTTAGGAGGATGGATGTAGATGTCTTCATTTATCACAAATATGACAAATCTTGTAGTGGTACTGTGGCACTAACCTTGCAGCTTGAGCGATAATGCCCAATGATTAGTGGCGAAGCTGGGAACTACACCACCGTTGATAGCTGCAGGATGAAGTTCCCACGGTCAAGCTTAAGACCATAAATCAAGCACTTGCTGGGAGATACCCCGGATTATCATTAAAAAAATAATTATTATCATAAAAAACTTTCTTGTCAATAAAAGCAAGAACACGTTTTCATGTTAGTATACACCTTCGGGTATTCTTTGTCACTAACCATTTTAGGTTGAGATTGAGAAGAACAAAGGTACATACGATGCTAAAGAACATGGGAGCTACATGTTGGCGGTCCTTAACTCAAATATTTTGCCCACCCAAGTGCATTAAAATGACAACATTCCATGATACATCATAGGAAAATATTATTTTATCTAACAAGTTCCACAAGTTTTGGTGCTCTCACTTATCGTGCAGGATATTTAATTTTTCACTGAATAAAACTATCTCAAATGATTAATTGGAGTGCACCACTACAAAGAGCTTGTCGAGATGATTGAAATGGATATATTATTTGCTATATTTGGAGTTTGGAATGAAAAGATATTTATTTCGTAAATAAATCAACATATTTAGGTGGGACCCACATACACAATACCATGCACATGGGCCCCACTATAACAATGCCATGCAGCAGGCACTGAATGTCGACTGGGTCAGCAAAGGATGGGTGGGGACAGGCTACTCCCTGCAGCCCAACCGGTGACTGGGCGAGCCCATCAGCAGGCGACACGTGGCGCTTGGCGAGGCCCAGGCTCAGCACTAGTAGCGCCCATGGGCGAGCGCGTCCACCTGTGTAGGGGACATGGTGGGCCATAGGTGGGCTCACTATTGACAGTCACTAACACCAATTATAAACCATCAACATAACCTACATTTATACTTAATTCCATCCCCAAACAAACTTATAGGGGTTTAAACTAATAAATTCCATGAGTTTTGGTGAACCTATGTTTTTAACAAGTTTATTGTAACACCCTAGATGTTTGTCACCAATTAAGCAGTGGTTTGAGCTCCATAATGACAAGTTCGGTGATAATCAAGAGCTCTAGTTCAAACTTGTAAGTGGTGACAAAGGTGTTGGGATCAACTCTCTAAGAATGAGCCCCAACTTAAACTTGGACAACACAACTTGCTTCTATGTTGACCCTTTTTAGAGGTTTGCTTGAGTAATGTAGAAGGTGCCCCTTTTCATGTGCCTCACATCTATTTCCATCTACATTGACTGTTGGAAAAGCTTCATGAAGTTTGGAGTCAAGAAGTCACATGAAATGATAAGTTATAACCTTGCTTGAATTGTTGTATTAAGTGAATGGAAACATGGGATGTCAACCAAACCTTGCAACCTTGCTCAAACAACTCTAATTCAACTCATGAACAAAAGTTATGAAGGGTTCGTGTTGAGCAAATGTCAAGAAAATGCTTCTATGGGAATGGGTAAAATTGTCTTTTTCATGATATGGTTTTGACATGTGTTGACCAACTATTTGGAGTGCTTTCATGGAGTTGGACCTTAAATAAAAGTTGAAGTTTGAATGGAGTACAACAAACTTTATTTTTGGACCAAGCCCTAACTAAACTCCTAAGTGGCTTCAAACAGTGGCCTCAAGTTTTGATGCGGTGCTATTTTGGCCTCTCAGAAATATTTCTAGGTCCCTGATTGACAACAACGAGTTCACATGTTTGTGAATTTTTATCTTTGAAATTTGTGTGACAGCTCAACTAGATTCCTTAATATGAATTGAAGTACACTTTGTGCTGGAAATAATGAAGCAAGTCTCATCAAGTTTGGAGTTCATTTGGATCTTCGAAGTTAGTTTCAAAATCAGCAAAGACTAACTATTTCCCGGAATTAACTGAATCTTAGTTTTTAGTTTTGTATACCCTACTTTGGAGGCTTGTATCTTCCTAACCAAGCTGATCCGAACCTTGATCCTTTAATGAAAGTTGTAGTTTAGTTTGAGTACTACAAACATTGTTTTTGTACCAAGAGCCAGATTAGCTTGGAAATAAGTTAAACAGAGGCTCAAAGATTGAATGTGCTGCTCTTTTCAACCTTGGAAAATATTCTAAGTCTAGAATTCTAGTGGCAATGATGATTGGCATCCCACGTTCTCCAAAATTTGTTAAGCAACTTGAGTTGAGCCAAAAATGAGAGTTGGAGCTAATTCCATGAAGGAGTAGGAAGAAGTTGGATCAAATTTGTTCATGTTTTGACCAAGTAATTCGAGCTCAAGCAAAGCAAGGCTTAACCCTTGTTAAGTCATTGACACTGTCAAATTGGAGCTTAATTAGCCGCTAATGGAGAGCTCTAATTGCAAGGCATCTTGAATGAGTTTTGTAGATCATCAGGTGGGATTCAACTTTGCTTTTGGGCCCAAGGTCCAAATCGGCCATAGCCGGCACAATTCGACACCCACCTTGCCAACTTCACCGCACGCCGCGTGCTCAATGCAACGCCCCATGGCCGCCATGCTTAGGGCCGTGCATCCTCCTCCGTGCCACATGCCTCTGCCCCCTCCTCGCCTTGATTTGGAGCTGTCCGAGCCCCCTCTCTTAGTCTCTCCCTCACTCTCTCCACTCCCTCTGCGCTCTCTCTCGCCCTCGGTGCCACGCGCGTGCGCTAGAGCGCGGCTGCCATTGACACTGAGGCAAAGCTCCAATCCACCATGTCTCCCTTGCCTCCATGCCTCCTCATGACCTCCAGCCACTATCATAGAGAACCCCTCCTTTTGTTGCTGCCAGCCGCCGGCCTTGCATCCATGGTGTGGATGTTGAGCCCGACTGCCTCCATCTGTCGCCCCCCTCCTCTGTCACAGTCATCACCACCTACTGCCATAGCCAAGTTGCTACTGGCTACCATAGGCCGAGCAAGGGCCTAGGTGTAGTCAAGCCTGGCCGGCCCTTCCCCACCGCCGCTCGCCACCGGCGCCGCCTTAGCCGAACGAAAGCCGGCCACCCCTGTTCTAGCGTCGAGAAGAAGAAGAGGATGGAGTTCGCGCATGAATAGAAAGTCTTTCAGGGGGTTAAGTGCATAGTGCATGACTCATATGAAGAGTAAAGGTTGTTCTATGGGTAAATTAAGGAAATCTACAAGGACCCCAGAGAAAAAGTGTTTTTCCTTATATGCATATCGGCTAAACTTTGGAAAATCATAGTAAATAGTAGAAAAATCATAAAATAGCAAATGATGACTTTTTCGAATCCTTGTGAGTAGATCTACGCAGTAGAGTCATAATATGATATGTGTTAGTAGAAAGTTTCTGATGTTTTTATTTATTCTTATAAAGTGCTTTTAGAAATCCTTTTAAGTTTATTAGATGCATATCTCGAGGTAGGAATGTCCTAAAAATGTGATTCCAACTTTGGGAGTCTTGTTTTGGCATGTGTTGCAAATAAAAATATTAAACATGTTGTTTGCTCACTGTTTTTAGAATGTTTTGATTTAATCATGATTAATGGTTAATTCTAGCTTACTTTGCTTGCTATCATCATATCTACTGTTGTACTGCTCCAAATGACCTAAATATTTTATGCTAGTATACATATAGCATGTGTCAGATCTGGTTAAAATTTAATAATTTTTGGTGCATGTATCACTGAGTTATGAATTTATCTTGATTAATGCTTGATAAATGGTTTTAAATGATTTATAAATAATTTATATATGCAAAAATGTGAAATGTGGTTCCCTTGCTCTTGCATGGTGATATAGTGACCTGATAAACTATAATATGGCCATGTGTTTATAGAAAATGATGATCTCTAGACTTATCTTGCTTTTACGTGTTTTCTTGCATTAGCAATTTGTCTTTTTGTAATAATTAATCTATAAAACATGAGCATGTGAAATTTGAGCAGTAGCCATGTTTTGAAAACTTCTACCACTCATAAAAGTCTTAGCCCCAAACTAATTGTTCTCATATATCACTAAAATTATATATATATATATATATATATATGTTATTAGGAGAAAGGATTAATAAAAGCATAATTGTAGATAAAGCTTGTAATTGTATATGGTGATGCTTTGAGTGATTGGTGTTCAATAAAGTGTTGATAAGTATGTTAGTGGTGGTTGAAGTTCTTGAATGGCTCATGTGTGCATACTCTTTGTTAGCAAAACAAGTGAAACATCAAATTGTTATATTCTGAAATTGCAGCATGTGCATTTTCTATTGTGATAATAACCTCATGGACCAAATGATGTTTTATGTAAATATGGTGAATACAAAAGTTGTAGATACTTTCCTTATATTGCTTCTCCTAAAATTTTCATGATTTTAGGCCTACTGGTTTAGGAGTTATAGATTCTACAAGTTTGCTATCAACTTTTGCATGTGCTCTAAATAGATCTGCATGATTGTATTGTTTGTCTTATTTAAACATGGAATCATGTATTGGTGATAATAGGAGAGTTGTAGTGCTTTTGTTAATATTTCAAAATGTCTAAAATCACTGCTTTTGGTAGTCTAGAACTCTAGTTATAGCTGTTCAAAGTGGAATGGCAGGTTTTGTCTAAATCTGGACAGAGATGCCTTCTTAGTGTTGTTTAACCTTGTTAGCTGTAGAATCATATTAAGATTATAATAACAAAGTTATATATAATTTAATAAGATTTCTATAAGTTAAGGATCATGCTTGTTGTATATGCTCTGCTTCATGATGGATTTTGACCTGGATATTTGTTGAATCAGCTTTTGGTGTTAATAACAAAGTTTTAGATAATTTCATTAGCTTTCCATAAAGTCTAGGATAACTCTTTTTGGAGGCTTATAACTCCAGTTATGGTTAAATTGAATGGCTGCTATGTTGCTGTCCAAATTTTGTGCATATACTTGAAGTTGATTGCTTATTCATGATCTTGATTGTATGATTACTAGGATTAACTTGTGCTAGATGATTCCTTAAAGTAGGTTAATTTGAGTGCCTCATTGGTGAATGCTTGGTGTTATTTTCTTGCTACCTTACTATGATAAACCTGTGCAATAATTAGTTAAATGGCTTGCTCTCTAGTGCTTAAGTCAATATGATGTTACCTTGTCCTTGCCTTTGTATGCATGTTGTAGTGCATCATGAGTTGTTTTCCATGCATTCATACATCTGCATTTTTCATCTCATCTAGGCATGCTAGATGCACCATGTGAAGGACATGATGTTGGAGCCAAACCCAAAGATGGAGTTTGGTGAATCCATCCAGAAGATAGAAGGACTAAGCAAGTGATGAGATGGGAGATGCTCGCCAAGCGAGTGTCATCTAACAAACACTAACCTAGTGTTGGATCCCAGGCAAGCCCAAATCATTCTAAGTCTCCTATGTTTTACAAAACTTCACTTGAGTCCTTTTATGTTTGATGCATTTGCTGATAAGAGTTGAATTGAAACCACTTGATGCATAGAACTACCTTGTCCAGATATATACACCTTTAACCCTATGTAGGTCTAGGATCGAATACATGCTTAGCTAGGCTTAGACCAGTAGAAGTCGGGTGATTTCATGTCACCTATGAGATATAGGTGGATACCAAAGCACGGGTGGCTATATTTGCTATCGTGGAAAAGAACCATGGGGTAATGTAAATGGAGGCCGGACGGAGTCTATGTGTAGGTTGACTCATGTGAATTCGTCTGTGCCAATTAAGGACCGTACTATCGGGGACCTAATATCGGGGTAATCAATGAGGTGGAGCTAATAACCATCGAACGTTGATGCTTTCGGTCAGACAAGAATGCTACTACACTTCTTGCCTGAATGATGGAAGATTGGTTCTGCCTCGCCCGACTCCCGAGGGCTAGACTCCACCTCGCCCAACGGCTGAGGGCCGGCTCCACCTTGCCTGACCCCCAAGGGCTAGACTCCACCTCGCCTGATGTCTGAGGGCTGGCTCCACCTCGCCCAATGGCTAAGGGCTAGCTCTACCTCGCTCGACGTCTAAGGGCTAGCTCCACCTCGCCCAATGGCTGAGGGTTGGCTCCGTCTTGCTTGATGACTGTGCCCTACTCCTTCATCATGACGAGCATGAGGTAAGATAGGACATTTGAGTCAACCGCAGTACCGAGGATCATACCCTGCATGCCTGCAAAAAAGTACCATCAAGATATGACGGGACGGGCATGTTAAGCCCTTCCAGGCATGGCAGAGCCCGAATAGTGTTGTAGGCACCGACTTTGGTCTTACAGTGTTGTGGGCGCCGCCATCAGCCCTCGGGCGTGGATCCTAATATGAGCATACGACAACCACTACAATCCAAGAGGGAACTCACATCATCAATAGTAACAGGTGTATGGTCACTTCCCCGTCTAGTCCCCATAGAGTCACTGGCTCGGCACCCTGACACACCGCACCATCCGTCGAGGGAGGATGGGACGTGACCACTTGCTAAAACGAAGCCAGAGCCTAGGCCCTATCAGGATCAGCAAAACATGCTATCCCTAGGCGTGGTCTGCCATGTCAGCAGGGCAGGCTCAAGGGAAAAGGAAGACCCAACACCTTCGAAGGACCTTCTCTACCTTTGGTTTTTTCCTCTTTCTCCCATCTACAACCCCTGCTCCCCCCTTGGTCTATAAAATGGAGGGTAGGACACCCCACTAATACAATGGATCGATTCCACACACAACACAGAGCCAAGCAACAACCGAGCTCTTGGCGTCCTTTTGACTCTTCCATCAGAGACTTGGGACCTATCCCTCTCTTGACTGTTTGTACCCCCTACTATGAACCTTTTTCAGTGCTAATAACATGAGTAGTAGCAAACTGGACATAGGGACATTCTACCTAAACCAGTATAAACCTTGTGTCCTTTAGCACACCATTCGGGCCTAACAGGCAACAAATATAAATTTACTAGTTGGTGTTTATTCAAAACACCGACAGTTGACGTGCCAGGTAGGGGACCTTTGTGTGTTCCATATCAGGCCATGGATGGCTAGCCATGCAATCAGCTAGGTCCCGGGTGCACATGTGCATTTCAGTGACCTAGACTTCATCGTCATGGTGGGAGGAGAGTTGGCGTTGGCCCATGTCGCCTTCCAATCTCTTCCCTTCATCGGCTTCAACTATGGGAGGCTTGAGCACCAGCCTAGTGTCTCCCTTGGACCCTGGACATCCAAGGAGGACCATGCCAGCTCACCCTCTCTCTAGAACACTCCGCATGGAGCACCCCAATGGTGCTTCCATTCGGTCTCCGCAACGCCACGGCGACCGTTAGCCACCTTGTGGCACAGCGCATGATCCTGTCCCCCACAAACAATGAGTTCATGGGGCTGATCAAAAGCATCACGGAATCCATCCATGGCCTGCTCATGGAGGAGCTAGGGTCAGACTCTAGCTCTAACTCCAGCAGGGGGAGTCATCACCCCTCCTAGGAATGTTTCATGGTGGGTACCCTCGAGGGACACGTCGAAAGCATCTCCGTAGAGGAGGCTACCCCAGTAGGCAACCCTAGTGATGGAACCAAAGGGAGGACAGCGACCCCACCTTGCGTAGGGGTGGAGCAGCTAAGAGCTGAAAGTGGGAGATCGATGAAGCCAGACTCCATCTTGTGCGGGAATACGTGGAGGTCGATCGGGAGATCGAACGCCACGGAGATGGTGGGCGCAGACACGCCGTGGCCCATGATGTGAATTGAAGGATCATCGCCGGTGATGAAACTCTTCCTCACATCGCTTGGGCAAGCCAGAATATCACCACCACAATAGCCTTGCTCCATGGCCTTCTAGAGGCCGAAACGCCCGGGGATCGTTGGGCCCACCGCAAAATTCACACGCTACTTGAATGTGAGTGGCGTAGCAGGAGGAGAGCTTGTTGTCTCGATGATGCAAGCTCAACACCAGCCAGTGTACACCCTCGGTGCACCCCGCTAGGGACGCATTAGTCCACTAGGCACCACAAGGCAACAGATAGCATGCTGCGATCCCAATACATCAACGTCTCAGCCACAACTGCGACGCACACAGCACCCTCGACGCCCATAGACCCACCTATAGTGACCCAAGAGAAGGAGCCCATCATGGCTATCACCCTCATCACGGCGGATGCTATGATAGTGGCGAGGACCGGAGCCCGAGCCCTGGTCTGCCAGGCCCTCAGGCCTTCGGCCAGCACATCCTCAATGCTGCTTTCCCACCAAGGTAACGACCACATACCAATATCCCTAAGTACTCTGGGGAGACAAACCCTGGACTTTGGCTTGAAGACTATCAGCTTGCCTATCAAGCCGGTGGTGCGGATAATGACGACTTCATTATCCGCAACCTTCCACTATTCTTGGCTGATTTAGCATGAGCGTGGTTGGAACACCTGCCGTCCAACGCAATCTAGAGTTGGGTGGATCTGAAGGAGATCTTTGTGGGAAACTTCTAGGGCACATACAAGCGCCCTGGGAACCCATGGGACCTCAAGAACTACCATCAAAAGGCTAGTGAGACCCTCCATGGGTATATCCGGTGCTTCTCCCGATAGTGCAACAAGCTCCCTAACGTCACCGGCGCCGACGTGATAGGAGCCTTCCTGTCTGAGACGACCTACGAGTCCTTGGTTCATAAGCTAGGATGCAAGGGCCCGCAAAACCACCAAGGAACTCCTAGACATCGCCACTAGCCATGCCTTAGGAGTAGAGGTGGCCAGAGCGATCTTCGATCGCCTTGAGGGCAAGGCAAGGCAGGACGAGGGTGCTGGCGAAGGCACCTCTAATTGTTCTGCCAAAAGGAAGAACAAGAAGCAATGGTGCAAGGATTCGCTTATGGCCGCTACTGACCATAAGGGTGGCCGGAAGCCCATGGAGGGCACTCCAAACCACTTCAAAAAATTACTCAAGGGGCCATGCCTAAACCACGCCTTTCCTGTTAAGCATCTGCTCAAGGACTATAGCCTCATGCGGCAGTTCTTGTCCGGAGGCTCCAATAAAGGGGAGCAGGGGAAAGACCCTACCCCCACTGTGGGTGATGCCGAGGAGAAGGATGATGGCTTTCCAATGCTGGATGGCTACCTTATGATCTTTGGAGGATCAAGGGCCTATGACTCCAAACGCCATCAGAAGGTCGTGCGCTGCGAAGTCTACATGGCACGACCAGCCACACCTCCCTTCCTCCGGTGGTTGGAGTCCACCATAACCTTCAATCGGACTGACCATCCGGATATCGTCCCACACCTGAGGAGATATCTACTTATAGTTGACCCAATCATCGACCCAAAGTGACTAACCAAAGTACTGATGGACAGAGGTAGTGGCCTCAACATCATGTACGCCAAGACGCTCAATGAGATGGGAAGCAGGCCAAGCCTTTGCCCAACCCGAGCACCTTTCCATAGCATCATGCCTACGAAGCAGGCCATGCTGCTAGGGTAGATTGATCTACCCATTACCTTTGGGGATTAGTTCAATTACAAGACTGAAACCCTCACCTTCGAGGTGGCTGGGTTCCCTAGAACCTTCCACGCCATCCTAGGATGACCATGCTACGCGAAGTTCATGGCCGTCCCCAACTACACATACCTCAAACTGAAGATGTCGGGCCCCCATGGGGTCATCACCATCGGCACCTCCTTCTAGCATGCCTATGAATGTGAGGTCAAGTGCTGCGGCCATGCCACAACAATCGTTGCCTCCGGGGAACTCATCGCCCTCAAGGAGGAGGTCATCGAAGCAGTGCACGATGTGAAGAAATAAACTAGGATGTTTGAGTTAGCAGAGGGCTCTAAGGAGGTCCTTATAGATCCTAGCAACTTTGAGGGCAAACCGGTACGCATTGGTACCATGCTTTGCTTCGAATAGGAAAGCGCGCTCGTTGACTTCCTCCACGACAACAAAGACATCTTTGCGTGGAAACCCTCAGATATGCTAGGCATTCCGAGGGAGGTCGCCGAGCATAGCCTAAAGATCCACCTAGGCTCCAAGCCAGTGAAGCAATGCCTACGTGGCTTCGATGAGGAGAAACACAGGGCCATCAGTGAACAGATAGGAAAACTATCAGCTGCCGGATTCATCAAGGAAGTATACCACCTAGAGTGGTTAGCCAATCCTATTCTTGTACAAAAGAAGAGTGGGAAATGGAGGATGTGTGTAGACTATATGGGTCTCAACAAGGCATGCCCAAAGGATCTATTTCCTTTACCATGCATAGACCAAATTGTTGACTCTACCTCGGGGTGTGAAACCCTCTGCTTCCTTGATGCGTACTCCGGCTACCATCAAATCATGATGAAAGAGTCCAACCAGCTCGCAATGTCTTTCATCACCCCTTCAGATTGTTCTACTATGTTTCAATGCCGTTCGGTCTAAAGAATGCTGGGGCTACATACCAGCGCTGTATGCTCAAATGCTTTGAGGATCTCATTGGGCGGACCATTGAGGCCTACGTTGATGATATCGTAGTAAAATTCAAATGAGCTGATCACCTTGTTACTGCACTTGAGCATACCTTTGCCAAACTCTGAGCAAATGGCATCAAACTCAATCCCGAGAAGTGTGTTTTTGGGGTCCCAAGGGGTATGTTGCTCGGCTTCATCATCTCTGAGCATGGCATCGAAGCCAACCCGGAGAAAATTTTAGCCATCACAAGGATGGGCTTGATTCAAAACATAAAGTGGGTTCAACAAATCATAGGGTGCCTCGCCGCACTCAGCCGATTCAGCTTGTGCCTTGACAAAAGAGGCCTCCCCCTTTATTGACTCCTGAAGAAAGCCGACCACTTTGAGTGGACATCCAAGGCCCAGGAGGCACTTAACATGCTCAAATTGCTTCTAACGAGGCCCCCAATCTTGGTTCCACCGATTGATGGAGAATCTCTTCTGCTATACATAGCAGCCACCACGCAAGTGGTCAGTGCCGCCCTGGTAGTTTAGTGGGAAGAAGAGGGGCACACCCTCATGGACCAGCGCCCTATGTACTTCATCAGCAAGGTACTATCCGGCTCCAAGACCCGCTACTCCCAAATCCAGAAGCTCCTATACACTGTCCTCATCACTAAGAGGAAGCTATGCCACTACTTCGAGTCACACCCCGTGATGATCATGACATCGTTCCCCCTCGGTGAAGTCATCTAGAGCCAGGACACCATGGGAAGAACCATAAAGTGGGCACTTGAGTTGATGGATCAAGGCATCACATATGCCTCCTGAACGAAGATCAAGTCCCAAGTGTTGGCTGACTTCATCGTGGAATGGATCGAGGTCCAAACAACACTGGCAGTCATTGATCAAGAGTACTAGATGATGTACTTTGACAGATCGCTAATGAAGAAGGGCGCCGACATGGGGCTAGTCTTCGTATCACCCCTCGGGGTCTGCATGAAGTACATGGTTCATCTCTATTTCCCCTCATCCAATAATGTGGCTGAGTATGAAGCACTCATCAATGCCCTACGCATCGCCATCGAGTTGGGCATCCGACGCCTCGACATCTGGGGTGACTCCCAGCTAGTCGTCAACCAAGTCATGAAGGAGTCAAGCTATCATGACACCAAGATAGCGGTGACTGCCATGAAGTCCGATAGCTAGAGGACAAATTCGATAGCCTCGAACTCAATCACATCCCAAGGCACCTCAATGAGGCAGCCGACATGCTTATGAAAGCGGCGTCCGGTCGAGAGCTGGTGCCAACAGGTGTCTTCGCCAGTGACCAGCACAAACCCTCAGTGCACTACAAAGGGTCGGAATGGGTCGATGATGGCCCATCTGATCCTGCCTCGGGGGCTAACCAACCAACGGCTCCATCTGGTCCTGAGGTCATGGAGCTTGAAGAGGATCCAGCGATAAAGCCTGACCCTCTGATCGACTAGAGAATGCTCTACCTTGAGTACCTACTTTGTGACACACTGCCAATGGACAAGATGGAAGCTTGACGGCTCACACATCGTGCCAAATCCTTCATTCTTTTAGAGGACAAACTCTACAAACGAAGCCACATCGGGATCCTGTAGCTCTATATCCCTGTCGAACAGGGAAGCTTTAGCTGAGTGATATCCATGGTGGGGTCTATAGTCACCACGCCATGCCTAGAACCTTGGTTGGGAATGCATTCCGATAGGGCTTCTACTGGCCCACTATAGTAGCCAACGTCGAGCAAATCGTATGCACCTGAGAAGGGTGCCAGTACTACGCTCGGCAAACTCACTTCTTGGCCCAGGCACTCTAGATGATCCCCATCATGTGGCCCTTCGTAGCCTAGGGGGCTTGATCTATTTGGGCCTCTCAAGAAGGCATCCAGGGGCTACACCCACTTACTTGTCACAATAGACAAGTTCACAAAATGGATTGAAGCTCGGCCAATCTCTGTGATCAAGTCCGAGCAAGTTGTGCTGTTCTTCCTTGACATCATCCATCGCTTTGGAGTACCGAACTCCATCATCATGGACAATGGTGCATAGTTCACCGGCAAGAAATTCCTTTGATTCTGCAATGAACAAGACATCTAGGTCGATTGGGCCACCGTCGCGCACCCCCGAATGAATGGGTAGGTCGAGCGCACAAACAGCATGCTCCTATAAGGCCTCAAGCCCAGGATCTTCAACTAGTTAAACAAGTTTGGCACATGCCGGGTCACCGAGCTCCCTGCGGTGCTCTGGAGCCTAAGGACAACTCCTAGCAGAGCCACCGGCTACACGGCTTTCTTCATGGTCTACGGTTCCGAGGCCGTCCTCCCAACCGACCACAACTATGGAGCACCAAGGATCAAAGCATATAATGAACAAGGAGCCAAAGCATCCCATGGAGATGCCATGGACCATCTAGATGAAGCTCATGACGTCACCCTCCTTCGTTCAGCCAAGTACCAGTAGGCGCTACATTGGTACCACAGCCGATGAGTGCGGGACCAAGCCTTCAATGTCGGGGACCTAGTTCTCTGCCTCGTGTAGAGCAACAAGGACCTTCACAGGCTCTCCCCACCCTGGGAGGGGCATACATCATTGCGGAAGTACTTTGGCTAGGTTCCTACAAGTTGAAAACCATCGACGGCAAGGTCTTCACCAATGCCTGAAACATTGAGCAGCTACATCGCTTTTACCCTTAAATAAACGCATACTTTCTCTTATCAATTTTGTCATCAAAATCCTTGATCTTCCATGACATCCGACCACTGCAAGTGCGAGGGGTCGGACCTCACTCTAGGGCTGGTATGAGCACGTTTACCTGTCAAAAACATTCTCTATGTTATCTTGCAAATATTCTCTATGTTTTTCCTCTTTTCTCATGGTAAGTCCTAAGGGCTAGGATTTCGGGGACAACATCTGAGTATAACTGGTAGGACTATAGGAAACCCGCGCCCTAGCGGCTACGGTCTCTTTGCTCACTAGCATGATTAGAATTGACTCACCTGCACTCCAAGTCTTTTGCAAACGTAACTATGGGAAGGGTCAGAAGGCATTAAACCTCTTTTGCCAAAAAGAGGGAGAAGAGCTGAAAAGCTATTTGCCATAACAAAATTTGAGAACACGTCCACTTTTTGCACAAATTCATCGCTTACAAAGTGATTTCACCATGAAAAGGGACTAATGTATTCATGAATACATAAAACAGTTCACACGGGGTCTCCCCCACAAATTAAATGATTACATCAGCTAACCATTTCTACTCTAAGTACTACCACGGTCGCCACGCCACGCTCTCCATCGGCAACGTCCTACCGCTCCAAGGGACCCTTGAGGGCGCCATCATCTGCAATGTCAAGCACCACGTCGATGACCATGGCACCTTTGCCGAGGCGTCCAGGGACTACACCATTGTGATCAGCCACAACCCTGACAATGACACCTAGATGGGGGGTGCTTCCCACTGAAGAAAGGTCGCCATAGCTGATGGATGTCTCTGACATCTCATCAAGCTTCATGAACTGGCCAACCTAAGCCACTGCAAGGGTGAAACCCCCCATGGACATAGTCCTAGGTGGCTTCCCCACCAACAAGACTCACCCAGAGAAGATTTGTCGGAAGAGCTTCCTGTATGGCTCCATCCCGATGAAGGCCTCGTGGACGACAGCAAAACCGACAATGCTTAGCACCCTCCATTGCGCCTCCTCCTTCGGCGGAAGTGGCCCCTTCTTGGCGAAGGTAGCAGACACCATCTCATCTACATTGGATGACCTCTAGCGCAACATCGCGCTCTGGATTCACGAGTGGATCTGTGAGTTTTTCTCTCCCTGGCATTACCCTCTCTCACTTAGGAACCGTTGTGATGCACGAATGCATTCGGTGAAAAGGAAGAAGGAGAGAAGGTAGCAGCTCAAGAATAGGCAAAGGAATGGGGATGAGAACCCCTCCCTCCCCCTATTTAAGGAGGAGACGCAGTAGCGGAGGAAAGGCGAAAGTTTGGGACAAAAAACCCTCTCCCTTCCCCTATTCAATGCAGATGGGAAATCAATGCTAATGGGAATCCGAGGGGACACACCTGGACCGACGGGACATGCTCTGATCAATGAGATATTGCCTAGTCAAACAGGATGTTGCCTGGGCATGCCCCACCACTACCGCATGCCGGGCGCGAGAATCAGGGCGCACCCGCACACAGGTGACCCTCCGCTTCACCAGGTAAAACCTAGAAAGACCCAACGGATCCATCAAGGGGAGCCCAATGAGCCTCCTAGGTCGATCGGATGACCTAGGTGAGCGTTGAATGAACGGCCGGCCCACGAAGGGCTTGAGGCCACCTCACGTCAAACAGAGCTAGGGGAGAAAACCAAGATGAGCCCTAGCGGCCCTGCCCGACCCCGCTCAGAAGTGGATAGGGACATCTCAACCTTTCTCATTCGATTCTAAACCTCGAGCTAAACCCACAGAATCTCCATCGAGGAGAGGCCAACGGGCCACCTAAGCCTATTGAATGGCTTGGGCATCTACCGGGAGGCAGGTTAAGAAGTAGTGGAATGCCACATGAGGGCTCTGCTGACCCCATCAGCGAATGACAGACCTAGATTCCACATGAACATGCCCATTAGTGAGCTCATTGAGCATGACACTCGAGCCATCGAGGCAAGTGTTGTCAGCTCAGCCCCTTCAGTTGTAGAAACCGAGGATGGTGTGACACACAAAACATGGTCGACCCCTATTAGACCCCAAGGGGCTCGGGGGCTCGAGCCGCTTGATTCAAGATTGAGAGACTAAGGTTTGAAGGCTAGCCCGCAAAGGGTCTGAGGCCGCCTCACATCAAACAAGAGCTAGGGGAGAAAATACAGATGAGCCTTAGCGGCCTTTGCCCAACCTGCATTGAGACGGATAGGGTCATCTTAACCTTCTAGTTCAATCTAGTCTTTAGCCGAGCCCATAGAATCCCCATTGAGGGGGAATCTATTGGAAGGCAGGTCAAGGAGTAACAGAATGCCACCAAAGGGGTTTGTCGACCCTATCACAAAGCAATAGGATCATATTCTGTTTGAACATCCTCGTTAGCGAGCTCATCAAGCACGTCATTAAAGCCATCAAGGCAAGTGACGTCACCTCAACCTTTCTAGTTGCGGAAACCACAGATGGGGCGACAGTCACAAAATGAGCTGACCCATGACCGAATCCCTGCCACGTGTAGGGGCTCAGGGAAGGCCAGGCCAGCAATGAGACCAAATGCACGGTCATGGAATGATCGTTAAAATCCTAAGTAAGGGGTACGTGCGAATACAAGAGTAAGTTTGCTACCCTCACTTTGGTCTCTAGTAACATCCAGCCCCAGCGACCGCAAGGGGTCAGATCTCACTCGAGGGCTGATAAAGGTATAAATACCTCCTTTTTTCAAAATAGTCATTGTGTCAGACCTCTTCCTTGTGTTAAGGTTAGCGGCAAGGCTTGTGGGAACAGATAAATGAGCATGCCTGGTAAGACTACAAAAAGCCCACGCCCTGATGGCTATGGTAACTTTGCTCACCAGCATAATTGAAATTTCCCCCTTATACATCTCGGGCCCTATGGTCTTAACGAATGGAAGGGTCAGATCACATAAACCTTTTTTCTCAAATGCAAAAGGGAAGAAAGTAAGATCAAACGAACGAAACAAAATTGCGAAACAAAATTATGATTCTATTTTTGGACACAAAAGTACCAACACTTGTCCATAGATTATAGATAAATGTTTATCAAACCCATTTGACTAACTACCTCCTTGGGGGGAGAACTATGTCTTTCAGCCTGACCGCTAGGTTCTATGCAATAGGAGTCATCACCTTCTCAATCTCATCTAGCTCGGAGGTTTCATAGCCAGGCACGAAGCCGAGGCTCATTACCTCCAAGTTAATCTCCTGATCATAATGAGAGCGGGCAACAGCAAAGGTTTGGGTGATCCTAGCATGAAAGGCATTCTCCTCAAGCTAGTGCACCCGCGCCGTAATATCTACAGCATAGGCCGCAAGTGAGCCAGTTTCCTCTGGTCGCACCACCCCTAGGTCATCGAAAACCACCCCGACGGCAGCACACAAGAGATCATGCTCATCGCTCTTAGCCTAAAGAATCCCTCACACCTCGGCGAGCTCCGTGCCTAGCCTGGTAGAGATGCTCTTGGCCTCCAACCTTGGGGCCACCGTGGCTCCAAGATCTGCCCAGAGGGAGCTGACCCCCTGACGTGCCTCGTCGTGCTCTTAGACGGCTTGGCCGCGCTCCTCATGGGCTGAGCCATGCTCCAAGCGAAGTCTTTCTACAGTCTGGCGTAGCTCATCTTACTCCCTGTGTAGCTGGGCAATCACCTCGACATCTAGATTCACCCTCTGCTGTTGGGCCACAGACCTTTCCTTAGCTTCCAGCTTGAGATCCCACTCCATCTCCAGCTCAGCCAAGAGGTCGATGGCCCGTTGGTAGGCCTCAGCATCCTTCTAGAGTAGCTTGTCCCACTCCTTTTAGACCTTGGTGGCTGCCTCCTTGTCCTGCTGCACCCTTGCCAATAGATCCTAGAACATCCCATGGACCTCTTCTGTGTCACGACATGCCTCGGCTTCCCGCTGTTGGGCGGCAGCAAGCTAGGCCCTCACATCTCCATGTAGCTAGGCCTCCTCATTGAGGTGGTCCCATTCCACCTTCTGATCGTGGAGGAATTGGGATTTCTCCTGGCTACGAGCAATGAGGGACTAAAAAGAAGATCAGTGTCAAAAATACAAGAATACAAGAAGAAAGAAGAAAGTGAGAGGGAAGATCAAGCGAATACCTAGCTAGTGGGAATGATGACATCATGTAGGACGCCCCTGGCCTAGTTCAAGACATCCATCATAGCCGAGATCCCTTCATCGAGACTCTCCTGCTCTATGCTCTTGGTAGCATCATCGAGCGAGAAGAGAGTCGACATTAGGTCTTGAGGATCCATCCACTAGAGTGGCGGCTCACCCCGCGTGGGCGAGTGGTGGCCCCCTAACATCAGGGCCGAGGGTGACCCCCCGCTAGTCCTCTCCACCACTGCCATGACACCCAGGGACCCTTTGTCCATATCCCCCTTCGTCTAGCCTGCCTCGGGCGTCGTCGCCTAGGCCACCGGTAGCATGGATTACGTCGCTCCCTCGAACACCACGGTGGCTGCATCCAGTGGCACCTAGCTTGTCATAGTCATGGCCACCTCCACTTGTGATGTCAGGGCCTCGGCTTGCGGTGCCACACCCACCATAGAGGGTGCCACAAGTGTGAGCAGTGGCTCCATCTGCTCTGACATAGGTGGCGGAATCACCTCCACTACCATGTGCTCGGCGACCCCTGAGGATGTTTCTTTAGCCCCAGCACCTGCTTGACCCATCAAGGGCATGGGCACCACCGCAAGTGGTGCCTGATCGACCGACGAGGTAGCAATGGTCTTTTTGGGCGCCAGCGCCAAAGAGTGGCCCCATCTCAAGATTCTACAAGGGTTAAAAGGCATAGGTCACACTAAAAAACAAAAAAAGGAAAAACAGAGGAATCGGTGACTTACGCTGGCGCTGTTGGGCGATAGGAACATTTTGGGGACGAACCCCCAGATTCCTGCTCCAACTCTTCTGGGCGGGACTGTTTCGAGCTTGCCCCGTGCTCCTAGGCAGAGGGGCTCTTCTCCCTTCCCTCTAAGGGCGCGGTGGTGGAGCCACCGCTCTCTGTCGACACCTCAGGCATGGTGGCAGATCCGCCCACCCCCATCAGCTCATGGGGCACGGCAGTGGAGCTATCCCCCTCCACTAGCACCCCAGGCGTGGTGGTAGATCCACCTACTCCCACCGGTCCTAAGGATGGGCTGATGGTTTGGCCCGTCTCCACTGGCCTCATGGACTCACTTCCTCCCGCATGGAATGGGAAGGGTCCCTACATGGATGAGTGGGTACCTTTAGCGTATCCTCACCCTCCAGGACATCCCACTCCACATCGGCAACTATCTCGTCATCATCGTCTTTGTCATCTTCGCTATCTGTCTCCTCTCCTCACTCTCATGCCTGCTATTTCTATTGTTTCTTCTTCCGCTCAAACTCCTTCGTCTTCCTCTACCACTCGGCTATGGCATGGTTGGCCACCGCCACAAACTTTTCCTTCGACAGCGGAGCCAGGCAATCCATAAAGACAAGTTTCTTTGGCTAGTCCCACTATCCCAATGTCTGCACCAAGGGGTCAGGAATTCAAGTGAAAAGGAGGCATGGGGAAAAAGAACTTACAAAGTCGATGAACCCTGGTTCTGGCTGCATTGGGTGATGCCCCGGCACCAGATACATGAAATCAAGGACAACGTCGGCATTGTCCTTCGAAGGTTCCATTGCCTACTTGATGCGTTGTGCCACTTTGGAGGGGGGGAGTGCTTCATTGACAAGCACCATCCCTTCAAGCGATGCTCTAGGTGCCATCTAGTGCAGGGGAAGCACATGCGCCATCAGCGGCGCCACCCTCCTCATGTGGTAGGCGCCAATGATCCCTGACCCCTTCATGCCCCTCTCCTTTAGAATTTGGAGGGCAGCGAGATGGTCCTTGATCTTCTTCTTATCTTTGTCTGGGACACCCCACTTCCACAACTCCGGGACCTCTTCGATGATGCGCCTAGAGAACGCTAGCAAGGGGGCGGCGACATCGTCCTTGACATAAAACCAATGCGAATGCCACCCCTTGTTGGAGGTCAACAAACACATCAACGGGTATTCGTTCACTCGGTTGATATGGAGATGAATGCCGGCACATCCCACCAGCATGCTCAGCTCTTGCTTCCTGACCCACTTCTTCAGAAGGTTGACGGTGAAGAGATACCGCCAGAGGTCGAAGTGGGGATCAATCCCCAAGAAACCCTCACGTAGGGTGACAAACATTGCAATGTGCTGGACCCCATTAGGAGTAAGGTGTTGCAACTCCACCTTGTAGTAGTCCAGCAGCCCCTGAAGGAACTTGTGGGTGGGGGTGGCGAATCCTCACTTGTGAAAGTGAGCGAAGGACACCACATAGCCTTTGGGCGGTGATGGCTCATCCTCATTACTGGGCAGCCACCACTCCTCGGCGGCGGTCAGCAAGCAAAGGAGGCCACAATGAATGAGGACCTCTAGGCACTGAGGGGTGATGTCGGATCTGCACCATAGCTCCATTGAACGATTGGGAGGGGGTGAACATAAGCTTAACGGTGGCCGCGATGCGGGTGCAGGAGGCTCAGGCGATTGAATGCGGAGATTGTGGATGCAAAGGCGAGGAGGCAAAGTACAAAACACTAGGGGTGAACCCCTTGGTTTTATAGGGGCGATGGATGCAAGAAGAGCAACCGCTCGCCTAGGTCTCTAAGCCTACCATGATATGCCACCACATCACATCGTGGGATATACGCCCATGATCCCCATCCTTTCCCACCAAAATCACGTCGGACGTTTTGCCTTCCCGAGCAGACCAGGACTCTTTTCCCACAGAGGGGATATGGGTCAAAAAGCATTTCTCCGGCCCACTTGGGCTTAGGAGTTCGAGGGCTGGCCCAATAGTTTCAATAGCCGTCCCAATGAGGGATGGGCCCACAAGCGGCCAGAACTCAGGCGCATGAGCCTCAAGAGAACCTCGATCCACAATTGAGTCCCAACCGGGTTGACCCTAGATGAATCCCTGCGAATGGGATACTAGGGTTTCCTTTAAGCTATCCAGTTGTCAAAACACCAAATCTCATAGCCATACTAGCGAAGGGTCCAAAATACCCCCTGAGCGATTCTATCCAAATCACCCGAGGGCTCGGGGGCTACACCCTATGGGTGCGCTCATGTGCACCCTTTGGCAAATCAAAATACCAATCGGGCAATTCTATCCGAATCACCTAGGGGCTCGGGGGCTACTATTAGTAACGGGGTATCCAATGAGGTGGAGCTAATAACCATCAAATGTTGACACTTCCGATCAAATAAGAATGCTACTACACTTCTTGCCCGAACGATGGAAGATTGGTTCCGCCTCACCTGACCCCCGAGGGCTAGACTCTGCCTCGCTCGATGGTTAAGGGTTGGCTCCGCCTCGCCTAGCCCTCGAGGGCTAGACTCTGCCTCGCTCGATGGCTGAGGGTTGGCTTCGCCTCACCTGATGTCTGAGGGCTAGCTCCGCCTCGTTTGATGGTTGAGGGCTAGCTCTGTCTCGCCTGACAACTATGCCCTGTTCCTTCATGATGACGAGTATGAGGTAAGACAGGACATTTGAGTCAACCACAGTACCGACGACCATACCCTACATGCCTGTAGAAAAGTACTATTAGGATACGATGGGATGGGCGCGTTAAGCCCTTCCAGGCATGGCAAAGACCAAACAGTGTTGTAGGTGCCGACTTTGGTCTTACAGTGTTGTGGGCACTACCATCAGCCCTTGGGCGTGGATCCTAACATGAGCATATGACAACCACTATAATCCAAGAGGGAACTCACATCATCAATAGTAACAGGCGTATGGTCACTTCCTCGTCTACTCCCTGTAGAGTCATGGCTCGACACCCTGACACACCGCACCGTCAGTCAGGGGAGGATAGGACATGACCACTCGCTAAAATGAAGCCAAAGCCTAGCCCTATCAGGATCAGTGAAACATGCTATCCCTGGCATGGTCAGCCATGTCAGCAGGGCAGGCTCAGGGGAAAAGGAAGACACAGCATCTTCAAAGGATCTTCTCTACCTTTGGTTTTTTCCTCTTTCTCCCATCTATAACCCCTACTTCCCCCTTGGTTTATAAAAGGGAGGGCAAGACACCCCACTAAGATGACAGATCAATTCCACACACAACACATAGCCAAGCAGCAACCGAGCTCTTGGTGTCCTTTCGACTCTTTCATCAAAGACTTGGGACCTGTCCCTCTCTCGACCGTTTGTACCCCCTACTACAAACCTTTTTTGGTGCTAATAACACAAGCAGCAGCAGACTAGACATAGGGACATTCTACCCAAACCAGTATAAACCTTGTTGAAAGGTCCTAATGGCTAGAGGGGGGGTGAATAGCCTAATAAAATTTCTACAACAACACTTAACAAAATGGTTAGACAATTATGAGGCGAAGCAAGTGTTGCGTTAGCCTACTCAAAAAGCAAGCCACCTACCACAATTCTAGTTTAGATAGTGTCTATTCACACAATAGCTATGACACTACCCTATGTTAGTGTGCTCTCAAAGGCTAACTAAAGAGCCACACCAACCAACCAACCAAGCTCTCACAACTAGCTACACTAAAGAACTTGTCAACTAGTTTGCGATAAAGTAAAGAGAGTGATCAAGAAGGTTATACCGCTGTGTAGATGAAGAAACCAATCAATCACAAGGATGTATAACAATGAAGACCAATCACCTCGGAATCAATGATGAACACAATGATTTTTTACCAAGGTTCACTTGCTTGCCGGCAAGCTAATCCTCGTTGTGGCGATTCACTCACTTGGAGGTTCACACGCTAATTGGCTTCACACGCCAAACCCTCAATAGGGTGCCGCACAACCAACACAAGATAAGGATCACACAAGCCATGAGCAATCCACTAGAGTACCTTTTGGCTCTCCGCTGGGGAAAGGTCAAGAACCCCTCATAATAACCATGATCAGAGCCAGAGACAATCACCAACCTCCGCTCGACGATCCTCGCTGCTCCAAGCCATCTAGGTGGCGGCAACCACCAAGAGTAACAAATGAATCCCGCAGCAAAACACGAACACCAAGTGCCTCTAGATGCAATCACTCAAGCAATGCACTTGGATTCTCTCCTAATCTCACAAAGATGGCTAAGCTCACAAGGTTGCTATGTCAATGCAAATGGCCAAGAGAGTGAGCTTGAACTGGCCATGGGCTTAAATAGAAGCCCCCACAAAATAGAGCCATTGTACCCCTTCACTAGGCACAACATGGGCTAACCAGATGCTCCAGTCATGTTGACCAGACACTGGACCTCAGCGTCCGGTCGCCCGACGACAGCCACGTGTCCCGACCTCAACGGTCACTTGAGTTGACCAGACACGTCAGTTAGAAAGTGACCGGACACTGAATCTCAGTGCCCGGTCATTTCCAGTAAGGTTCCAAAAATGTATTTTGCTGATCGAACTCGTCCGGTCTTGCTTGACCGGACCCTGCCAGCGTCTGGTCAGACAATGTCTCCTCTATGCACCTCACGTCAGCGTACGTTAGCACTGACCGGACGCACCCTGCCAGCGTCTGGTCGTAGAACGACCCAGCGTCCGGTCATTTGACCAACGCTAGTGTCTTCACTGTTACACCTGACCGGACACGCCGGTCCAACCGAGGCTAGCATCCGGTCACTCCCAGTGACCTCCGTCTTTTTTGTCTAGGGCATCGGTGGCACCATCGGACTGTTCGCACTCTACGGGCGGACACTCCACCGGTGGAGTTTCTTACCCTTGCTCCCAAACTTCACCACCCTTGATCAAATGTGCCAACCAACAAGTGTACCACCTTGTGCACATGTGTTAGCATATTTTCACAATCATTTTCAACGGTGTTAGCACTACACTAGATCCTAAATGCATATGCAATGAGTTAGAGCATCTAGTGGCACTTTGATAACTGCATTCTGATACGAGTTTCACCCCTCTTAATAGTATGGCTATCAATCCTAAATGTGATCACACTCTCTAAGTGTCTTGATGACCAAAACAAAATAGCTCCTATGGTTTATACCTTTGCCTTGAGATTTTTGTTTTTCTCTTTCTTCTTTCTAAGTCCAAGCACTTGATCATCATCATGGCATCATCATCATGTTATGATCTTCATTTGCTTCACCACTTGGAGTGTGCTACCTATCTCATGATCACTTGATAAACTAGGTTAGCACTTAGGGTTTCATCAATTCACCAAAATCAAGCTAGAGCTTTCAATCTCCCCCTTTTTGGTAATTGGGACAACCCTTATACAAAGTTATGAAATAAAATTCAATTAAATCCATGTTGCTTGCCCAAGCATATTTACCATGTGTAAAAGAATATGGACAAGTTTCATGAACCCCAAATGGTAGCAATTGCTCCCCCTACATATGTGCTAAGAGTTTGGATTGTAGCTTGCACATATGCTTAGTTAGGAAATATAGGAGTCAATGTCTACCACATGATGCTAAGATATAAAAGATGGACCTTTGAAGCGTGATACCAATTGGAGTGCACCATTATATCATCCTTGGCACCATGGTTAGTTCTATACCACTTGTAAACATACTTTGAAAAGATACCACTTGTAAAAACTTGCTTGGAAATGAAAGTTATCTAATGATTTCATTTCATCATTCAACCTTACAACTAGCATATATCACACAAGCATGGATATTTTGAATTTTAGAACTTATGCCATGCAAGCAAACATATGAAATGCACATTCAAATGCACCATACAAGTTTATGAGCTTGCTCCCCCTACTTGTGTGCTCAAAATTTTAATTGATCCCTTTCCTTTTGCACTTCTTTTCTCCCCCTATGTCATATATCAAGTATAACTTTATGTTTCTCTCCTTTTATGATATTTCTCCCCTTTTTCACTATTTTTACTACTATCTTTGTTTCTCTCCCCCTTTGTCATCAATGACCACAAAGGTTCAAAGTATAGATAGTATTACTTGTAGGGTCGAGATTATCAATGCCAATCAATGGGGTGAGGATCAAAGTTCCAAATTTGGTTCAAACTAGAATATATGCCAAGGATTTTTAACTCAGTTTGATCCAAGGACAAGCTTCTTCACACCTCCAAATAAGGGTTATCTTGTACCATGTTGAGTTAAATACTTATAGCTCATGTTCTAGATTAAACACTAGGTTTACAAGCTCACAAACATGTCATATGTTACCACTAGATCAAGTCAAACATAGAAGCAATAGTGGTACCATATAGACATCAAAATCATTTGATTTTCATGAATGAGCCTAATAAAATAGAACCACTTGAAAGGTCCTAATAAAAGTGAAAATGTGACTAGATGCACTAATCATGTCCTTAGCAAAGATGTATGTCATGCCAATCAACTTTTACCTTGGATTGCTCGAAGGAGAGGCATGCCATATGAGTGAGGGGTGCATCAACACATATTTGAGAAATCCAATATGTTCAACTCATTCCTTAGCTTGCAAAACCTTTTCTCATCCAATGGCTTGGTGAATATATCAGCAAGTTGATCTTCGATGCCTACACTCTCAATGCAAATGTCCCCTTTTTGTTGGTGATCTCTAATGAAATGGTGGCGGACATCAATGTGCTTTGTTCTTGCATGTTGAACCAGATTGTTGGTCAACTTGATTGCACTCTCATTGTCACATAGCAATGGCACCTTCTTGAACTTGATTCCAAAATCACTCAAAGTGGCCTTCATCCAAAGTATTTGTGCACAACAACTACCGGCGGATATGTATTCGGCTTTGGCGGTTGATAATGCAACACTATTTTACTTCTTTGATGACCATAAAATAAGTGATCTTCCCAACAATTGACATGTGCCCGAGGTGCTCTTCCTTTCAACCTTGCATCCCGCATAGTCCGAGTCGGAGTAACCAACTAGCTCAAACTTTGCTCCTTTGACATACCACAAACCAACATTTTGTGTATGCTTCAAGTACCTCAATATTCTCTTTGTAGCCTTCAAATGACTTTCTCTTGGTGAGTCTTGAAATCTTGCACACATGCATGCACTAAACATGACATCCGGCCTTGATGCAGTCACATAGAGTAGGCTTCCAATCATAGACCGATACAATTTTTGATCCACCATATTTCCACTTGCATCACTATCCAAGTTGCCATTTGTTCCCATTGTTGTGCTAATGACTTTGTTATCACTCATGCCAAACTTCTTGATCATGTCCTTGATATACTTGCCTTGACTCATAAATGTACCATTCTTCAATTGCTTGATTTGAAGACCAAGGAAGTAACTCAACTCTCAAATCATGGACATCTCAAACTCATTAGCCATCATCTTTCCAAACTCATCACAAAAATCTTGATTGGTTGATCCAAATATGATATCATCAACATAGATTTGCAAAACAAATAGATCTTTTTCAATCTTCTTGATGAAAAGAGTGGTGTCCACCTTGCCCATTGTGAACCCTTTAGAGAGTAGGAAATCCCTCAATCTCTCATACCATGCTCTAGGTGCTTGCTTTAAGCCATATAATGCTTTCTTCAACTTGTACACATGGTTGGGCTTCTTATCATCTTCAAAACTAGGAGGTTGCTCAACATATACTTCTTCATTGATGTAGCCATTGAAAAATTCACTCTTAACATCCATTTGATAGAGCTTGATGTTGTGGGCACAAGCATAGGCTAGCAAGATTCTTATTGCTTCCAATCTAGCAACCGGGGCATATGTTTCTCCAAAGTCAAGACCTTCAACTTGTATATAGCCTTGTGCTACTAATCTTGCTTTGTTCCTTACAACTATCCCATCTTAATCTTGCTTATTTCTAAAGACCCATTTGGTTCCAATCACATTGTGTGCCTTTGGTCTCTCTACTAATTCCCATACTTGATTTCTTGTGAAGTTATTCAATTCTTCATGCATAGCATTCACCCAATCAACATCCTTCAATGCTTCATATATCTTCTTTGGTTCAATGGATGACACAAATGAGAAATGCTCACAAAATGATGCCAATCTTGATCTTGTTTGTACACCTCTAGAAATATCACCAATGATAGTGTCCAATGGATGATCTCTTGCAACATTGGTTGGTTGGAGGATTGGAACTTGATTGCTTGCACTTGCTTGATCATTGGGTTGAGATGATGTACTAGCCACTTGATCTTGTTCATTGTCATGAGAGCCACTTGCACTAACTTGATTTGTATCATCTTGCACATTTGAGTTAGAGAGCACTTGCACTTGCTCATCTTCATCATCATTCACTTGCCTAGGCCTCAATTCACCAATATCCATGTTCTTCATGGCATTTGAAAGTTGAATGCCTCTAACATCATCCAAGTTCTCATTCTCTACTTGTGAACCCTTGGTTTCATCAAATTCAACATCATGAACTTCCTTAAGAGTACCACTATCCAAATTCCAAACTCTATATGCTTAGCTTGTAGTGGAATAACCAAGTAGGAATCCTTCATCACATTTCTTGTCAAATTTGCCCAATCTAGTGCCTTTCTTCAAGATATAGCATTTGCAACCAAAGACCCGAAAATATGCAATGTTGGGCTTTCTACCATTCAAGAGCTCATATGGTGTCTTCTCTTTCAATTGGTGACAATAGAGGCGGTTGCTACAATAGCAAGCCGTGTTGATAGCTTCGGCCCAAAAGGATTGACTCACATTGTACTCACTAAGCATAGACCTTGCCATATCAATGAGTGTTCTATTCTTCCTCTCAACAAGGCCATTTGATTGAGGTGTGTACTTGGCTGAGAATTTATGTTTAATTCCAAATTCATCATATAACTCATCAATTCTAGTATTCTTGAACTCACTACCATTGTCACTTCTAACTCTCTTGATGGTTGTTTCAAACTCATTGTGAATGCCCTTGATAAATGATTTGAATGTTGCAAACACATCACTTTTGTCCACTAGAAAGAATACCCAAGTGTATCTAGTGTAATTATCCACTATGATAAATCCATATTTGTTACCACGATACTAGTGTATTGTGTTGGCCCAAACAAATCCATGTGCAATAACTCAAATACTTTACTAGTGCTCATCATGCTTTTCTTAGGATGGGTGTTTCCAACTTGTTTGCCGGCTTGACAAGAGCTACAAAGCTTACCCTTTTCAAACACAACATCTTTCAAGCCTTCAACTAAGTCATGCTTAATCAATCTATTCAATTGTTTCATTCCAACATGATCAAGCCTTCTATGCCATAACCAACCCATGCTAGACTTAGTGAACAAGCATGTAGATAATCTAGCTTCACTAGCATTGAAATCAACCAAGTATAGATTCTCATATCTAAAGCCTTTGAAGATCAAGTTAGAGCCATCTACACTTATGATCTATACATCATCTACCCCAAATATGCATTTGAATCCAAGATCACACAATTGTGCCACAGATAGCAAATTGAAGTTCAAGCTTTCTACTAGCAACACATTGGATATGCTCATGTCATTGGATATTGCAATCTTACCAAGCCCTTTGACCTTGCCTTTGCCATTGTCACCAAATGTGATACTATCATAACCATCATTGCCATTGGTGTTGATTGAGTTGAACATTCTTGCATCACCGGTCATATGTTGAGTGCACCCACTATCAAGAACCCAATGCTTTCCTCTAGCTTTGTAATTGACCTATAAAAGAAGATCAATTCTTTTTAGGTACCCAAACTTGTTTGGGTCCTTGAAGGTTAGTCACTAAGCTCTTTGGTACCCAAATGGCTTTCTTCTTTGAGCCCATCCATGGTTTACCAATGAACTTAGCCTTTACACCATTTGTACCCCTAGTAAGCATATAGCATGAATCAAGCTTTATGAAAGATACATTAGCTTGTGATTTCTTGTTCATGCATTTTTGCTCTACATGACCAACTTGCTTGCAACTAGTGCAAAACCGACCATTGTTGTCGCAGAACCACCAATTTATAAGAGTACAAGTACAATGGCAGCCCGTAAGCGGTCGCACTGTCATACTTGAACCCATATAAACCCGGTAGTCCATCGAGTACCACGACGGGTCTCGATAAATGATTTACAACAACCAAGATCATACAGGATTCAACATACATGCCACATATTACATAAAGCTCACAGATACATTTCATCATCAGAGTACGAATAAAAGTTATTACAAACCGAGTTTGATAGATAAAGCGGAAGCAATTAAGTTCAAAAATAAAGTTTCCAACATAGTTTGATACAGTGCCAAGTAGGATCACGGTCCACAAAAGCAAAGATGGGGATTAATAAAGAAGCCTGCCTAAGGCTTACTCCTCATCCACAGCGGGATAGAAGCAACTCTTGCAATAATCATGATACACAGTGCCATCTGCAATAATGGGAAATAAAACCCTGAGTACGAGAAGGTACTCAGCTAGACTTATCCGTCATGAATTAGAAATAAAATGACTCCAAGGATTATGCAAGGCTGTATAAGTGGACGTAGATTGACAACATTTTGCATAAAAGCAATTAACGTAGTTGGACCATTACAATGCCTTTATCAAGTTAATTATAACTATCCATTTCTAGATTTGCAACTATCCTGTGCCAAACATGTGGTATATCATTTAGAAGCATACAATAGTAACCATAGCAGGTATTGTAATTCCATATTCATCTGAACCATCATGTTTTATAACACAGTTACTATGATGTTGGGACTAGCCAAGTTTCTCACTATTCGGGAGAGATGGCGATTCGAATCGATTTCAACCAGCTAGGAATTTATTCCTAACACAAACCTAGGTCTACCAGCCACGATAGCCTTAGGTCACCTTTGGTACAACTCAGGTACACATTTTGCAGGTCCGTACCATATTGCACAATCTAGAACACCAGATGCCAGGACATTCAGGCCTAGCCTGCCCTTGGGTTCAGTCTGATCGTTCCCTGAAAGGAGCGCACAACAGAATGGGTCCCGGCCTGAGTTGAATTACTCAGCTTCGCAGTCAGAACGAGTTATCAGGCTAGCTAAGTGAGAGGCATGCGTTCAATCTTGTTAGAAGCGCCAACAACGGTACGGTCCTTAATCGACATAGATGGGGATAGATCCATACCCAAGACCTCCATGTCTTGTTGCTTCTCTATCGACTTCCCGTCCGGTCTCAATTTTCTTTTACCCCATGGTTCTGTTCCACGATAGCAAATATAGCCAACTGTGCTCCGGTATCCACCTATATCTCACAGGTGACAGGACATCATCCGACTTCTACCGGTCTAAGCATGGCTAAGCATATATTCGATCCTAGACCTATACCGGTTAAAGGTGTAATATCTGGATAAGGAATTTATATGCATCAAGTGGTTCCATTCAACTCTTATAACCTAATGCATCAATCATAAGTACTTAAGTAAACATTTGTAAATTACTGGGAGACTTAGAATGCTCCGGGGCTTGCCTCGCAGAAAGGAAGTAGGGCGGTGGTCAGGATACTCCGAAAGCTCTTCAGGGTTCTGCTCCACGCCTTTGGGAGCTACGGCTTGCGGATTCTCCTGCTGGTCCCCTTCCTCTGCTTCTTCGAATTCTAGCAACGTTATCTCTTCCTCTGATCCTAGATGCATGAATATGGCATAAGTATTACGAATGCATATATGTTAACAAGTGCATCATGTTTATTGAGTAGTTGCATATCTCTTCTCGATTATTTAATTATCTACTTCCACAATGCATCGATTATACCACAAGACAGTAGCTACTTGTTTCACTCATAACTAGAGTTCTACTAATCCAAATACAGTGATCCTGGACTTTCTGGAAAGCTTATCAAATTCTCTACAACTTTGTTATTAATCATTTTTACAGTACACATCATCCCTATAATGCAACTTATCAAACTACAGAATCTATCCGGAATCCTTTTAATTTTGCATTTTAAAGCAACGATACTTCTACTTCATGTAATCACCCAAAATTTGACAACATAAAGCCTACCAACAGTTTAAGCATACCAAATAATTTAAGATAATATAATGGTGAAGCCCAAACTATTTATGTAAATGCCTTTATTATTTTACTGAGATATTTAGGTTAAATAATAAACATATACCAGATGTACTTCATAAATTCTCAAAACTTTAGTGCCTTACTAATGCCATCAAAGGACTACTGTAAAAGTTTCATGCTATTTTGCCAAGTAGCACATCCTATACAAAAATGGCAAGGCAGCAAGGCTTGAAATAGCATAAATGGAAAACCCTATTGAAAAGTGTCAAGCAACAGATTTCCTATTTTTCTTAGCATACTTATGGTACTAGGATTACCCCCAACAAATTTTATGAATTTTGGATTCATAAATAATTTATAAAAATTCATACAAGGATTAACTATTTATAAAAGAAAAATCTATAACTACAAATCTATGCATGCACTGATCCTCAAATTTTTACCAGAGTACATATATGCTAAGACTAGCTTACCACAAAAATTTCATAATTTTTGGAGCACAGGAACTCTAGATATAAAATAAACAAGTTTGCATGCATTCAAAGCACATTTCAAATCCCTATTTAAATCTCCAAAAATTTCTACTGTAAATGTCAAGAACATATTTTTCCTAAATACTACACTTCCTAAGGAACACTAACAAATTTATTTCACAATTTTTGAAGCTACCAAATTGAAGATCCAAAATTTACAAAACATATGAAATCTGCATTCAAAATGAACTGGCTTTAATACATGGGAGTCGCTGACCACGCGGGACCCACTGGTCAGTTGACCCCACCGGTTAGCGAGACAAAACAGAGCACGACGGTGCCAGCTCGACGCTGCGCGGCTGGAGCTTCGTCGACGGCGAGTCTGCAGCGATGACGTCTTCACGACATGACCCCCCACTATCTCCCGGACCTAGTGACCTACTTGACCAAGCCTATTGACGGAGCTAAGTATGGTGGCGGCATTCATGGCGGCATCGGCGGAGCCGGACAACGGCGCTACGTCGACGAAGACCACGGCGAGGCACTAAAAGGCGCGGACGAGCTTCCATGGGCTAGGCGAAACCTATCGCACAAGGTTGCATGACCGATGGTGGAGGGAGGTGCCCCAACCACGGTGACGGGCGCGACGGTGATGCTCCGATGAGCTCATGCGCGTTGCTGTGGCTTACCAAGCACGGTCAGCGAGCGCGGGTGGAGGCGGTGAGTCACGGGAGCTCTGGTGGAGGCGTTGCAGTGGTGGAGAAGCGACGAGGGCAAGCTGGCGTTGGCTATGGCAACGGCGGCGCTCGGTGCAGAGGCGGCGGCTGCTGCGGTTGCGCGCAAGGACGAAGGTGGAGGCAGAAATGGGAAATGAGGGTGCGTAGAGGGAGCGGACGGATGCTGGGGAGTTGAAGGTGCGCGTCTGCCTGCCTTGGTTGCACTGGGTAGAGCGCCGGTGACGCGCGGCCGTCGCGGCCTCCATGCGGCGCGCGATGCCTAAAGCCGGTCGACCACCGAACGGTGATTCAGTTGGTTCAGTTAACATTGTGGCCGCCTGATAGCATGTTTTCCAGGCCATTTCACCGCTAAACCATGGCTCCAAAGCATAAACTGTCTAAACAAAAATCATAGCTCAATGTACCAGCTTCCATTCTTGTTCAAAGAGCTCGTGCCAATTCCCAACCAAACTCGAGTTATATCGTCCCAAAGGTCAGCTGTCAGCACGGTTAGGGTACAAGACTTAGAAAAAATTCTTAAGTGTTGAAATCTTGATTTTGCTGATTTTTGTGGGACCAATTCAAGCTTGTTAGAAGCTAAATCAGTCAATGACCCAAAAATAAAAGTTGTTCCTTATGTCAAATACTACAACTTTGCTTTAGTGATCTCCTCCATGCAAGGTCTCTAACACCTAGTTCAAACTTGGTCAAACATGTCACATTTAAATGATGATACACATCAAAGCATGGCTTAATGACCTTTTTACCCCTAACCATGAATATCAAAGTTGTTCATAATGATACTCTAAACATGTTTAAGCAATTTGCAAGGTCATTTAATCATTTCATGTAGTAGTCACTCATAGGGCTAGCTAGTGTAATCACATGAAGCTTAAGTGTTGGTTCATGAAATGTGACCATGAACAAAGTCATATTTGCTAAGTCATATTTGCTAACCTAGGTGTTGCTACATGTTTGTGTGACTCACATCCACCAAGTACCTATGTCCACTCATGATCATATGCATAGACACATGGAGACATGAAATAACGAGAAAAGTTGCATATGTTTAAGAAACATGCGATAACAAGCAAACGTTGCAAATGTTTCAATCCAATGTTTCAATGGTAAATGCTTGATGATCATGCTCATGTTATGCAAGTCAAGTTATGCAAGGCTAACACCCGAGGTGTTACAACCCCTCCCCCTTATAAAAATCTCGTCCCAAGATTTGCAAGACCTACCATTCATGGAAAAAGGCGGGATAAACTTCTTGTAAATAATCTTCTCTCTCCCACGTAGCATCTTGTTCACTGTGATTGTTCCACACCACCTTATAGAACTTAATAATCTTACTCCGTGTTACTCTCTCCATCTCTTCTAATACTCGAATTGGCTTTTCTTCATAGGTCAAATTCGATTGAAGCTACACGTTGGTGGGTGCAATAGCTTATTTAGGTACTCGAAGACATTTCTTCAACTGAGAAACATGGAACACCTCAAATATTGCACTCATCTCTGGTGGAAGTTGTAACTTATACGCAACATTTCCTTTTTGTTCCAAAATCTTGTATGGCCCTACATATCTTGGTGAAAGCTTCTTTTTCATCCCAAATCTTTTCACACCTTTCATAGGTGATACTCTCAAGTATACATAGTCACCCACTTCAAAAGTTAGTGGTATTCTTCTTCTATCGGCACAACTCTTTTGTCTTGATTGAGCTGCCTTCATATGTTGTTGGATGATACGTACTTGCTCTTCGGCTTCATTGACAAAGTCAATACCAAAGTATCTCCTTTCACCGGGCTCAATCCAATTCAATGGAGTTCTACATTTTCTGCCATACAAGGCTTCAAATGGAGCCATCTTGATACTCGCTTGATAACTGTTATTATAGGAGAATTCAGCTAAAGGTAACCATTTCTCCCATGAACCCTTTGAAGATATAACACAAGCTCTAAGTAAATCTTCTAGGATTTTGTTCACTTGCTCTGTCTGTCCTGAAGTTTGTGGATGGTATGCCGAACTTCTGATTAGCTTGGTTCCCAAAGCCTGGTGTAAGTGCTCCCAGAAATGAGCTATGAACTGTGGTCCTCGATCTGAGATTATAGTCCTAGGTACTCCATGCAGTCTCACGATTTGGGAAACATATATCTCAGTGTATTTTCCAACTATATACCATGTGTTCATGGGTATAAAGTGTGCTGACTTGGTGAGACGATCAACAATAACTCATATTGAATCGTGACCTTGTGGCATCATTGGAAGGCCTGTGATAAAGTCCATGCTAATTTCCTCCCATTTCCATCCTGGAATAGGCAATGGCTGAAGTAGTCCGGTAGATTTCATATGGACAGCTTTTACTCTACTGTAGTTATCATACCTAGCAACATAGGCTGCAATCTCTTTCTTCATCTTAGTCCACCAAAAATGGGTTTTCAAATCTTGATACATCTTACTACTACCCGGATGGATAGACAATTTGGACGAGTGAGCTTCATCTAAAATTTGATTCCTTAGCTCATGGTCTTTTGGTACCACAAGTCGGTCCTCAAACCATAATACACCTCTTTCGTCCAATCTAAAATGTTTGGTTTCTTGTTCTTGCATTTTTCTCTTGATGTGTCTTATTCCTACATCAGTCTGCTGTAGCTCTATGATTTTGCTCTCAAGTGAACAACTGATCATGATATTGTGTAGTACAGCAGGATGTACCAAGTTGAACCCATCTTCCAACAATGCTTCCATAGTGTTGCAATGGGACTTTCGACTAAGTGCATCGGCTACTACATTTGCTTTACCCGGATGGTAATACACTTCTAAATTGTAGTCCTTAATCAATTCCAACCATCTTCGTTGTCTCATGTTCAGTTTTGGCTGGGTAAAGATATACTTGAGACTTTTGTGGTCAGTATAGATATGACATACATTGCCCAACAAGTAATGTCTCCATATCTTTAATGCATGAACAACGGCTGCAAGTTCCAAATCATGTGTAGGGTAGTTGACTTCATGTTTTCTCAATTGTCGAGAAGCATATGCAATAACTCTTCCTTCTTGCATAAGCACACAACCCAAACCTATTCCCAATGCATCATAAAATACATCAAAAGGCTTTTCAATGTCTGGTTGTGCTAGCACAGGTGCTGTAGTCAACAAGGTTCTGAGGGTGTGAAAAGCTGTTTCACATTCTGGTGTCCATTTGTACTTCTCATCTTTCTGAAGTAGTCTGGTCATAGGCTTAGCTATCTTTGAGAAATCTAGAATGAAACAATGATAATATCCTGCTAACCCTAGAAAACTCTGAACTTCATGAACCAAAGTTGGGGCTTTCCAATCCATGACCTCTTGTACTTTTGATGGGTCTACAGAGATTCCATCTCTTGATAAGATGTGACCTAAGAAAGGTACTTTGCTCAACCAAAATTCACATTTGCTAAACTTGGCATATAGCTTATGCTCCCTCAATCTGGATAGGACAATCCTTAGATGCTCTTTATGATCTAACTCATTTTCTGAATAAATTAATATATCATCGATAAACACAACCACAAACTTGTCAAGTTCAGGCATAAATACCAAGTTCATCAGGTACATGAAGTAGGCTGGAGCATTTGTTAGTCCGAAAGACATAACCAAATACTCGTATAAGCCGTACCTAGTAGAGAAAGCAGTTTTAGGTATATCCTCCGTCCTGATC
Source organism: Miscanthus floridulus (assembly GCF_019320115.1). NCBI lineage: Eukaryota > Viridiplantae > Streptophyta > Magnoliopsida > Poales > Poaceae > Miscanthus > Miscanthus floridulus. The sequence goes on along the minus strand of NC_089586.1, from coordinate 60,265,567 downwards.
TTTATCTGATGGTAGCCCAATCTCAAGTCAATTTTGGAGAATACCTTTGCCTTCGCTAGCTGATCGAACAAGATGTCGATGTGGGGCAACGGATATTTGTTCTTGATGGTCACAGCATTGAGTGGTCTTTAATCTACACACATTCTCAATGACTTGTCCTTCTTTGTCACAAACAAGGCTGGACATCCCCATGGAGATGAGCTGGGTCGGATAAGACCCTTGTCCAATAGATCTTGTAATTGAACCTTAAGTTCTGCTAACTCATTGGGTGGCATTCTATAGGGCCTTCTTGATATGGGTGTCGTACCTGGCACTAACTCGATCTTAAATTCCACATCCCTATCAGGTGGTAAGCCTTATAATTCTTCTAGAAATACATTCGGAAACTCACAAACCATGGGGATATCACCTATTGTGGTGGTTTGGATAGCACAAGCTAAATGTTGGGGTTCGAAATTGTGGGAGAGTGGTACTAGAAAAGCATTCCCTCCCATGGGTTCTCTCAACATAACAGTGCGGGTGCTAGTGTCAATAAGAACACCATGATCCTTCATCCAATTCATGACTAAGATTACACTTATCGATAACCCGGGCAATATTATCAAATCTGTTGTGTACTCCCTCCCTTGTATAGAAATGAGTACATTTTTTACTATCTTTTTGGTAGTAACAGTTCCCCCTGCTAAACTTATGTTATAACCCCCTTTGCTTACTTCAATTATTTCTTGATCATGTCTAGATGCAAATGCTTGACTCATAAATGAATGAGAAGCTCCCGAATCAAATAAAACAATAGCGGGATGCTTGTTGATGAGAAACATACCAGTCGTGACAACTTCTCCAGCGGACACTTCTTCCACAGCGGTATAATGCACGTGTCCCTGACGTGCCCTGGCATTCGCCTGCCTCTGATTGTTCTGATTTGGGTTGCCATTCTTCTTGGGGTGGGGGCATTCCTTGGACCAATGATCTAGTTGGTTGCAGTTGAAACATGGTTGATTACTTCTAAATCTGGTGGAGCTGTCCTGACTGCCATTTCCTTTTGGTAAGGCAATAGTGAATGCCTTACGGAATGGTTTCTGTGGCCTATTATTCTAAGCTTTAGGTGGTGGAGGCCTAAACTTGGGTGCAGGTGGACGGAATTGTGGCCTAGCTGTGATAGGCGCTTTTGACTGGAAAGGTCTGGAGGCACCAGCCTCATATGCCCTCTTGCGACCCTTAGCAACTGCATGCATGTTGTTGTGGTTTTCTTAGGTCAAGGCATCGCTAATAAACTCATTGTACATGGCACACCTAGAATTGGCCATGGTCTTCATCAGTTTGGTACCAGACCTCGCTTGAAACTCTCTATCTTTTTCTCCTCAGTATCCACAAAACCTGGAGCATATCTGGACAAGTTGTTGAATGCGTGCATATATTCTGTGAGAGTCTTTGTCCCTTGAGTGAGCCTCATAAATTCAGCCGCTTTCATGTGCATTAGGCCCAGGGGAATATGATGTCCCCTAAAAGCTAGCTTGAACTGTTCCCAGGTAACTCGCGCATTAGCAGGCAAAGACGACAGGAAATGTGTCCACCAGATCCCTACTGGTCCTTGCAATTGATGAGAAGCATACTTAGCTTTCAGATGCTCTGTGACCCTCAGCAGACGAAATTTCTGCTCAATGGTATTTAGCCACTCGTCAGCCTACAGTGGTTCCTCAGCCACCTTGAAGATTGGAGGCTTCGTATCTAGAAACTCCTTGAATGTACTGTGCTGATTTGGCTCGGCCCCTGGTTGATGTGGGTGGCCATGGGTGGTGTTTTACGCGATGAGGCGCAAAGCTTTCTCCATTGTCCTTTGGCTCCCCAGGAACTGGGTAAAGAACTCCTGAGCAAACGGCGGCGGTGGGGGTGGCAAGTCATCATGGTTGCCATCCTGGCTGCCACTAGCTCCAGCATGGGTGCGCGTCATCTGCGAAGTTGCAACAATAAGCGATTATTGGTTGATGCCAAGAGATTGCAGATGAACCATAATCATGCCAAACTGAAATTACTAGAGAAAATTCTCAAATTCACAACAACAATAGAGGCATGACAATTCATTCTCACAACATGACATCACCAATTTGACCACTTATCGTGCTCATAACGCATGCAAATTTAAATCGTGATTACCAACAAAGGACTGGAATCGTATTGATGTTCAACCAAACGTGCGATAGTCGTGCGATTAATGATATTACATGATAGTTAGTTTACTAATGCCAAATTTGAACTATAGGTCCATTGTATGAATAAAGGTGATACATTAGCCCTTCTACTAAGTACTAAGCGATCTAATCCTCATCATGATCACTATCGAGGTCAGACATAGGATCATCTCCTTCCTTAGGCTCCACTTCTTCTTCAGGCTCCACTTCTTCTTCTTCCTCGTCCTCTTCTAGATCCATCTCTGCGGCTCCAGGCAGAACATAAGGGTGGAGCTGGTTATTCAACAGATGAACCTCCTCATGTAGGTTATCGTTGTATTCTTCCGCATTGGCTAGCTACTGCCCTAGCTCAAACTGTCGAGCTCTCAGAACATCTTCCCTGGACTAGGCTGCATTCCTCTGGTGAGTTAACCGAGCCATCTCTATAGTGAGCCTCTCAATCTCGGCGTCGTGCTCCCTCTAAAGCTGACATCGGTCCTCGTGGGCATGACCAAGAGCACTAGACACACGTTTGAGGCTACCTTCTACTCCCTCTAACACTCTCATCACTGTGAACATGGCGCTCATGGTAGGGTTATCACTGTTCTGCCCTTCTGCTGCACCAATCTCCAAAGATCTTCCTCTTGCCTACTGCCATGAGTTAGTGGAGGGGTTGCCCCTCGGAAAGACTCCAACCAAAGCGACTACCAGCTCCTGAGGAAAATGATCCATGATATCCCTCAGGATCCCAAAGGCTGCCCTACCAGCTGCTTCTTCAGTAGTCCTGCTAGTTGACTCATAACACCAACCTGTCCACTTAGAATCGTCACCTTGGGGATGAACAACGGCCTCCATAGTAACCAAGAAATGTATGACGTTGATGGGTACATGGAGCAAGCTGACAGCTGGGAGCTCTGCCTTTGGTGGACTTGCGAGCGGTCTACTTTGTGCGTGCCATCTGCACAATTAACATGTACCACTTGGTGAGACAATGCCATAATGGATAAGAGTTACTTAACCGAGTAAGAATTTTATAAGGGGAGGAACAATGTAGTTATGTGAATGGTAATTATCATGATGCATGCTCGTTCCGTACGTCCTCACAAACTTAGGAAAAATTTGTTTCTAATCGGTAGACACGGTGGCATACATTCGTTCTCTCATAAATAGCGTAACTAGTCGAGCTACACATTTCGTTGTTAGTGTACCTGCATAAAATTCCATTTCAGCCCTAAACCCATAATGAAATATGTAGAATGTAATTGTAAATACTTCCATATATGTATACCCATACATATACTTCCGTATCAATCTACCCGACAATAATTTAAACCCACAATTAAATACGTACCATATACACATGCAAGCATGCATACATAGCCATATCAAAGCTAACTCTCCCCAACCGCACGCTCACCTCTTGTGGTCATACACTCATCATCTTACTTTGGCATAGAGGCATTTGATCCATACATTACCACTCAAGTGAATGGTATCCATACAATAGCACGCCGTATGGACGATGAAGTAAAAACCCCCATGTTAGTACTTAAATAGCCACCTAATAGTCCTTAATTTGGGCATAAGGAAAGTGATCATTGGCACACTTTAGGTTTCGAATACCTATTATATAACTATTAGTTGCTAGAGGAGGGTTTTTGGAAAACAAAAACTTTTGTTTTAAATACACTTGTGACAAATAACGTTGAATCTTGCTCCGATACCAGCTGTCGTAGAACCGACCAATTTATAAGAGTACAAGTACAATGGCAGCCCACAAGCGGTCGCACTGTCATACTTGAACCCATATAAACCCGGTAGTCCGTCGAGTACCACGACGGGTCTCGATAAACGATTTACAACAACCAAGATTGTACAGGATTCAACATACTTGCCACATATTACATAAAGTTCACAGATATATTTCATCATCAGAGTACGAATAAAAGTTATTACAAACCAAGTTTGATAGATAAAGCGGAAGCAATTAAGTTCGAAAATAAAGTTTCCAACATAGTTTGATACAGTGCCAAGTAGGATCATGGTCCACAAAAGCAAAGATGGGGATTAATAAAGAAGCCTACCCAAGGCTTACTCCTCATCCATAGCGAGATAGAAGCAACTCTTGCAATAACCATGATACACAGTGCCATCTGCAACAATGGGAAATAAAACCCTAAGTACGAGAAGGTACTTAGCTAGACTTATCCATCATGAATCAGAAATAAAATGACTCCAAGGATTATGCAAGGCTGTATAAGTGGACGTAGATTGACAACATTTTGCATAAAAGCAATTAACATAGTTGGACCATTACGATGCCTTTATCAAGTTAATTATAACTATCCATTTCTAGATTTGCAACTATCCTGTGCCAAACATGTGGTATATCATTTAGAAGCATACAATAGTAACCATAGCAGGTATTGTAATTCCATATTCATCCGAACCATCATGTTTCATAACACGGTTACTACGATGTTGGGACTAGCCAAGTTTCTCACTATCTGGGAGAGACGGCGATTCGAATCGATTTCAACCAGCTAGGAATTTATTCCTAACACAAACCCAGGTCTACCAGCCACGATAGCCTTAGGTCACCTTTGGTACAACTCAGGTACACATTTCACGGGTCTATACCGTGCCGCACAATTTGGAACACCAGATGCTAGGACATTCAGGCCTAGCCTGCCCTTGGGCTCAGTCTAATCGTTCCCCAGAAGGAGTGCACAACAGAATGGGTCTCGGCCTGAGTTGAATTAATCAGCTTTGCAGTCGGAATGAGTTATCCGGCCAGCTAAGTGTGAGGCATGCGTTCAATCTTGTCAGAAGCGCCAACAATGGTACGGTCCTTAATCGACATAGACGGGGATAGATCCACACCCAAGACCTCCATGTCTTGTTGCTTCTCTATCGACTTCCCGTCCGGTCTCGATTTTCTTTTACCCCATGGTTCTATTCGACGATAGCAAATATAGCCAACCGTGCTCTGGTATCCACCTATATTTCGCAAGTGATAGGACATCACCTGACTTCTACTGGTCTAAGCATGGCTAAGCATATATTCGATCCTAGACCTATACTGGTTAAAGGTGTAATATCTGGACAAGGAATTTATATGCATCAAGTGGTTCCATTCAACTCTTATAACCTAATGCATCAATCATAAGTACTTAAGTAAACATTTGTAAATTACTGGGAGACTTAGAATGCTCCAGGGCTTGCCTCATAGAAAGGAAGTAGGGCGGTGGTTAGGACACTCCGGAAGCTCTTCAGGGTTCTGCTCCACGCCTTTGGGAGCTGCGGCTTGCGGATTCTCCTGCTGGTCCCCTTCCTCTGCTTCTTCGAATTCCAGCAATGTTATCTCTTCCTCCAATCCTAGATGCATGAATATGGCATAAGTATTACGAATGTATATATGTTAACAAGTGCATCATGTTTATTGAGTAGTTGCATATCTCTTCTCGATTATTTAATTATCTACTTCCACAATGCATCGATTATACTAGAGCTCATATAGGCTAATACTAGCTTACCACAAAAATTTCATAATTTTTGGAGCACAGGAACTCTAGATATAAAATAAACAAGTTTGCATGCATTCAAAAATACATTTCAAATCTCCATTTAAATCTCCCAAAATTTCTACTGTAAATGTCAAGAATATATTTTTCCTAAATACTACACTTCCTAAGGAACATAACCAAATTTATTTCACAATTTTTGAAGCTACCAAGCTGGAGATCTAGAAATTACAAAAACAGCACCAGATCTGGATTTAAATGAACTAGCTTTTAAGTTGGAGTCACTGACAAGCGGGACCCACTGGTCAGTTGACCCCACCGGTCAGCGAGACAAAACAGAGCATGACGGCGCTGCTCGACGCTACGTGGCCGGAGCTCATCGACGGCGAGTTTGCCGGCGGTGAAGTCTTCACGACATGACCCCCACTATCTCCCGGACCTATTGACCTACTTGACCGAGCCTATCATCAGAGCTAAGCATGGTGGTGGCATTCATGGCGGCACGGCAGAGCCGTACAACGGCGCTATGCCGACGGAGACCACGACGAAGCACTAAAAGGCGTGGACGAGCTTCCATGGACTCAAGCAAACCTATCGCACAAGGTTGCACGACCGACGGTGGAGGGAGGTGCCCTAGCCACGGTGACGGGCGCGGCGGTGATGCTCCGGCGAGCTCGTGCGTGTTGCTGTGGCTTACCAAGCGTGGTTAGTGAGCGCGGGTGGAGGCGGTGAGTCACGGGAGCTCTGGTGGAGGTGTTGCAGTGGTGGAGAAGCGACGAGGGCGAGTTGGCGTTGGCTATGGCGACAGCGGCGCTTGGTGCAGAGGCGACGGCTACTGTGGTTGCGTGCAAGGACGAAGGAGGAGGCAGAAATGGGAAATGAGGGTGCGTGGAAGGAGCGGACGGACGCTGGGGAGTTGAAGGCATGCGTCTGCCTGCCTTGGCCACACTAGGCAGAGCGCCGACGACGCGTGGCCATCGCGGCCTCCACGCGGCGTGCGATGCCTGAAGCCGGTCGGCCACCGAATGGCGATTCAGTTGGTTCAGTTAACACGATGGCCGCCTGACAGCATGTTTTCCAGGCCATTTCACCGCTAAACCGTGGCTCCAAAGCATAAACTGTCTAAACAAAAATCATAGCTCAATGTACTAGCTTCCATTCTTGTTCAAAGAGCTCGTGCCAATTCCCAACTGAACTCAAGTTATATCATCCCAAAGGTCGGCTGTCAGTACGGTTAGGGTACAAGACTTAGAAAAATTTCTTAAGTGTTGAAATCTTGATTTTGCTGATTTTTGTGGGACCAATTCAAGCATGTTAGAAGCTAAATCAGTCAATGACCCAAAAATAAAAGTTGTTCCTTATGTCAAATACTACAACTTTGCTTTAGTGATCTCCTCCATGCAAGGTCTCTAACACCTAGTTCAAACTTGGTCAAACATGTCACATTTAAATGATGATACACATCAAAGCATGGCTTAATGACCTTTTTACCCCTAACCATGAATATCAAAGTTGTTCATAATGATACTCTAAACATGTTTAAGCAATTTGCAAGGTCATTTAATCATTTCATGTAGTAGTCACTCATAGGGCTAGCTAGTGTAATCACATGAAGCTTAAGTGTTGGTTCATGAAATGTGACCATGAACAAAGTCATATTTGCTAAGTCATATTTGCTAACCTAGGTGTTGCTACATGTTTGTGTGACTCACATCCACCAAGTACCTATGTCCACTCATGATCATATGCATAGACACATGGAGACATGAAATAACGAGAAAAGTTGCATATGTTTAAGAAACATGCGATAACAAGCAAACGTTGCAAATGTTTCAATCCAATGTTTCAATGGTAAATGCTTGTTTATGAATGCTTGATGATCATGCTCATGTTATGCAAGTCAAGTTATACAAGGCTAAAACCCGAGGTGTTATAATTGTTCTTCACAAAACTAGTCTTGTGAGGAGCAAAGGCCGCCTTGCCTTTCTTGGGGTTGTAGCCAATCCCTCTTTGTAGAGAGAAGCTCTTTGGCTACCCAAGCACATAAGCAAGCGGTCCTCACCACCATAAGCCTTAGCCAAGGTGTGAGTGAGCATATTGACCTCCTTCTTGAGGTTCTCATTGTCGTAGAACTGACTAATTTATAAGAGTACAAGTACAATGGCAGCCCATAAGCGGTCGCACTGTCATACTTGAACCCATATAAACCCGGTAGTCCATCGAGTACCACGACGGGTCTCGATAAACGATTTACAACAACCAAGATCATACAGGATTCAACATACATGCCACATATTACATAAAGTTCATAGATACATTTCATCATCAGAGTACGAATAAAAGTTATTACAAACCGGGTTTGATAAATAAAGCGGAAGCAATTAAGTTCAAAAATAAAGTTTCCAACATAGTTTGATACAGTGCCAAATTGGATCACGGTCCACAAAAGCAAGGATAGGAATTAATAAAGAAGCCTGCCCAAGGCTTACTCCTCATCCACGGTGGGATAGAAGCAACTCTTGCAATAACCATGATACATAGTGCCATCTGCAACAATGGGAAATAAACCCTGAGTACGAGAAGGTACTCAGCTAGACTTACCCGTCATGAACCAGAAATAAAATGACTCCAAGGAATATGTAAGGCTGTATAAGTGGACGTAACTTAACAACATTTTGCATAAAAGGCAATTGACCCATTGTACAATTATGATTCCTTTATCGAGTTAATTATAACTATCCATTTCTAGGTTAGCAACTATCATGTGCCAAACATGTGGTATATCATTTAGAAGCATACAATAGTAACCATAGCAGGTATTATAATTCCATATTCATATGAACCATCATGTTTCATAACACAGTTACTACGATGTTGGAGCTAGTCAAGTTTCTCACTATCTGGGAGAGACGGCGATTCGAATCGATTTCAACCAGCTAGGAATTTATTCCTAACACAAACCCAGGTCTACCAACCACGATAGCCTTAGGTCACCTTTGGTACAACTTAGGTACACATTTCATGGGTCCGTACCACGCCACACAATTTGGAACACCAGATGCTAGGATGCTCAGGCCAAGCCTACCCTTGGGCTCAATCTGATCGTTCCTCGGAAGGAGCACACAACAGAACGGGTCCTGGCCTGAGTTGAATTACTCAGCTTCGCGGTCGGAACGAGTTATCCGGCCAGCTAAGTGAGAGGCATGCGTTCAATCTTGTCAGAAGTTCCAACAACGGTACGGTCCTTGATTGACACAGACAGGGATAGATCCACACCCAAGACCTCCATGTCTTGTTGCTTCTCTATCGACCTCCCGTTCGGTCTTGATTTACTTTTACCTCATGGTTCTGTTCCACGATAGCAGATATAGCCAACCGTGCTCCGGTATCCACCTATATCTCGCAGATGACAGGATATCACCTGACTTCTACCGGTCTAAGCATGGCTAAGCATATATTCGATCCTGGACCTATACCGGTCAAGGGTGTAATATCTGGACAAGGAATGTACATGCATCAAGTGGTTCCATTCAACTCTTATAACCTAATGCAACAATCATAAGTACTTAAGTAAACAGTTGTAAATTACTGGGAGACTTAGAATGCTCCGGGGCTTGCCTCGCAGAAAGGAAGTAGGGTGGTGGTCAGGACACTCTGGAAGCTCTTCAGGATTCTGCTCCACGCCTTCGGGAGCTGCGGCTTGCAGATTCTCCTGCTGGTCCCCTTCCTCTGCTTCTTTGAATTCCAGCAACGTTATCTCTTCCTCTGATCCTAGATGCATGAATATGGCATAAGTATTATGAATGCATATATGTTAACAAGTGCATCATGTTTATTGAGTAGGTGCATATATCTTCTCGATTATTTAATTATCTACTTCCATAATGCATCAATTATACCACAACATAGCAGCTACTTGTTTCACTCATAACTAGAGTTCTACTAATCCAAATCCAGTGATCCTGGACTTTCTGGAAAGCTTATCAAATTCTCTACAACTTTGTTATTAACCATTTTTACAGTACACATAATTTTCAACATGCAACTCATCAAACTACAGAATCTATCCGGAACCCTTTTAATTTTTCATTTTTAAAGCAACGATACTACTACTTCATGTAATCACTCAAAGTTTGACAACATAAAGCTTACCAACAGTTTAAGCATGTCAAATACATTCAAGACAATGAAATGGTGAAGCCCAAACTATTTATTTAAATGCCTTTATTATTTTACTTAGATTTTTAGGTTAAATAATAAACCTATACCAGATATGCTTCATAAATTCTCAAAAATTTACAGTGCCTTACTAATGCTATCACAGGACTACTATAAAAATTTCATGTCATTTTATAAAGTAGAACATACTATACAAAAATGACAAGGAAGCAAGGCTTGAAATAGCATAAATGGAAAACCCTATTGAAAAGTGTCAAGCAACAGATTTCCTATTTTTCTTAGCAACCATATACTACTAGGATTACCTCCAACAAATTTCATGAATTTTGGATTCTTAAATAATTTATAAAAAATTACACAAGGATCTCCTAATTATAAAAGAAAAATCTATAACTACAAATATACACATGCACTCATCTTCAAATTTTTACCAGAGCTCATATAGGCTAATACTAGCTTACCACAAAAATTTTATAATTTTTGGAGCACAGGAACTCTAGATATAAAATAAACAAATTTGAATGCATTCAAAAGCACATTTCAAATCCCTATTTAAATCTCCAAAAATTTCTACTATAAATGTCAAGAACATATTTTTCCTAAATACTACACTTCCTAAGGAACACTAACAAATTTATTTCATAATTTTTGAAGGTACCAAACTGAAGATACAAAATTTACAAAACATATGAACTCTACATTCAAAATGAACTGGCTTTAATACATGGAGTCGCTGACACACGGGACCCACTGGTCAGTTGACCCCACTGGTCAGCGAGACAAAATAGAGCACGACAGTGCTGCTCGACGTTGCGCGGCTGGAGCTCGTCGACGGCGAGTCCGCCGGCGGTGACGTCTTCACGACATGACCCCCACTATCTCCCGGACCTAGTGACCTACTTGACCGAGCCTATTGACGGAGCTAAGTATGGTGGCGGCATTCATGGTGGCACAGCGGAGCCGGACAACGGCGCTACGCCGACGGAGACCACGGTGAGGCACTAAAAGGCGCGGACGAGCTTCCATGGGCTTAGGCGAACCTATCGCACAAGGTTGCACGGTCTACGGTGGAGGGAGGTGCCCCAGCCATGGTGACAGGTGCGGCGGGGATGCTCCGGCGAGCTAGCGCATGGCGCTGTTGGTTACCAAGTGCGGTCAGCGAGCGCGGGCCGAGGCAGTGAGTCACTGGAGCTCAGGTGGAGGTGTTGCAGTGGTGGATAAGCGACAAGGACAAGCTGGTGTTGGCTATGGCGATGGCGGAGCTACTCAGTGCTGCGGGAGCTCGGTGGCTGCGCGCGAGGATGAAGGAGGAGCAGAGGAAATGCGAAATGAGGGCGCGAATAGGAGCGAGCGGGTGCTGGCGTGATAATGCCGCGCTCAGGCACGTCGTGGTCAGCGCGGTCAGGGCAACGGCGACGCGCAGCCATCGCGACCTCCACACAGCGCGTGGTTCCTGTCGGTGTCGGCCACTGAAGATTTCGATTCAGTCGGTTCAGTTAAGTAAGGCCGAGCCTGACGACGAGTTTTGCAATCGTGTTAACTGAGAATCCATGGCTCCATTGTGCAAACATCGTAAACCGAATTGGTAGACCTATGTACCAGCTTCAACTATTGTTCAATAATCGTGTTCTAATTCCCAACCAACATCGAGTAAAATCAATCCAAAGTCGGGCTGACAGCACTGTCAGTGATCAAGACTTAGAAAAAATTTCGTAAGTCATGAGATGTTGATTTTACTGATTTTTGTGATCCAAATTCACACATGTTAGGAGCTGAATCAGTTAGTGACCCAAAAATAAAAGTTGTTCCTTATGTCAAACACTACAACTTTGCTTTAGTGATCTCCTCCATGCAAGGTCTCTAACACCTAGTTCAAACTTGGTCAAACATGTCACATTTACATGATGATACACATCAAAGCATGGCTTAATGACCTTTTTATCCCTAACCATGAGTATCAAAGTTGTTCATAATGACACTCTAAACATGTTTAGGCAATTTGCAAGGTCATCAAATCATTTCATGTAGTAGTCACTCATTGAGCTAGTTAGTGTAATCGCAAGAAAGCTTAAGTGTTGGTTCATGAAATGTAACCATGAACAAGGTCCTATTTGCTACCCTAGGTGTTGCTACATGTTTGTGTGACTCACATCCACCAAGTACATTTGTCCACTCATGATCATATGCATAGACACATGGAGACATGAAATAACGAGAAAAGTTGCATATGTTTAAGAAACATGCGATAATAAGCAAATGTTGCAGATGTTTCAATCCAATGTTTCAAGTGTCAAAGCTTATATATGAATGCTTTATGATCATGCTCATGCTATGCAAGTCAAGTTATGCAAGGCTAACACCCGAGGTGTTACAGCCCCTCCCCCTTATAAAAATCTCGTCCCGAGATTTGCAAGACCTACCATTCTTGGAAAAAGGCAGGATAAACTTCTCGTAGATAATCTTCTCTTTCCCACGTAGCATCTTGTTCACTATGATTGTTCCACACCACCTTATAGAACTTAATAATCTTACTCTGTGTTACTCTCTCCATCTCCTTTAATACTCGAATTGGCTTTTCTTCATAGGTCAAATCCGATTGAAGCTGCACGTTGGTGGGTGCAATAGCTTCTTCAGATACTCGAAGACATTTCTTCAACTGGGAAACATGGAACACATCAAATATTGTACTCATTTTTGTTGGAAGCTATAACTTATACGCAACATTTCCTTTTTGTTCCAAAATTTTGTATGGCCCTACATATCTTGGTGAAAGCTTCTTTTTCATCCCAAACCTTTTCACACCTTTCATGGGTGATACTCTCAAGTATACATAGTCACCCACTTCAAAAGTCAGTGGTCTTCTTCTTTTGTTGACATAACTCTTTTGTCTTGATTGAGCTGCCTTCATATGTTGTTGGATGATACGTACTTGCTCTTCGGCTTCATTGACAAAATCAATACCAAAGTATCTCGTTTCACTGGGCTCAATCCAATTTAATGGAGTTCTGCATTTTCTGCCATACAAGGCTTCAAATGGAGCCATTTTGATACTCGCTTGATAACTATTGTTATAGGAGAATTCAGCTAAAGGTAACTATTTCTCCCATGAACCCTTGGAAGATATAACACAAGCTCTAAGTAAATCTTCTAGGATTTGGTTCACTCACTCTGTCTGTCCTAAAGTTCATGGATGGTATGCCGAACTTCTGATTAGCTTGGTTCCCAAAGCCTAGTGTAAGTGCTCCCAAAAACAAGCTATGAATTGTGGTCCTCGATCTGAGATTATAGTCCTGGGTACCCCATGCAGTCTCACGATCTGGGAAACATATAACTCAGAGTATTTCCCCATGTGATATGTTGTGTGAACTGGTACAAAATGTGTTGACTTGGTGAGACGGTCAACAATTACCCATATTGAATCATGACCTTGTGGCGTCATTAGAAGGCCTATGATAAAGTCCATGCTGATTTCCTCCCATTTCCATCTTGGAATAGGCAATGGCTAGAGTAGTCCCGCAGTTTTCATATGGACAGCTTTTACTCTACTTTAGTTATCACACCTAGCAACATAGGCTGCGATCTCTTTCTTCATCTTAGTCCACCAAAAATAGGTTTTTAAATCTTGATACATTTTACTACTACCCGGATGGATGGACAATTTGGACGAGTGAGCTTCAGCTAAAATTTGGTTCCTCAGCTCACGGTCTTTTGGTACCACTAGTCGGCCCTCAAACCATAAAACACTTCTTTCATCCAATCTGAAATGTTTGGTTTCCTGCTCTTGCATTTTTCTCTTGATGTGACTTATTCCTACATCTGTCTACTGTAGCTCTATGATTTTGCCCTCAAGTGAACAACTGATTGTCATATTGTGTAGTACAGCAGGATGTAACAAGTTGAATCCATCTTCCAACAATGCTTCCACAGTGTTGCAATGGGACTTCCGACTAAGTGCATCGGCTACTACATTAGCTTTACCCGGATGGTAATGCACTTCTAAATTGTAGTCCTTAATTAATTCTAACCATCTCCGTTGTCTCATGTTCAGCTCTGGCTGGGTAAAGATATACTTGAGACTTTTGTGGTCAGTATAGATATGACATACATTGCCCAACAAGTAATGTCTCCATATCTTTAATGCATGAACAATGGCTGCAAGTTCCAAATCATGTGTAGGGTAGTTGACTTCATGTTTCCTTAGTTGCCGAGAAGCATATGCAATTACTCTTCCTTCTTGCATAAGCACACATCCCAAACCTATTCCTGATGCATCACAAAATACATCAAAAGACTTTTCAATGTCTGGTTGTGCTAGCACAGGTGTTGTAGTCAACAAAGTTCTGAGGGTGTGAAAAGCTGCTTCATATTCTGGTGTCCATTGGTACTTCTCATCTTTCTATAGTAGTCTGGTCATAGGCTTAGCTATCTTTGAGAAATCTGGAATGAACCAACGATAATATCCTGCTAACCCTAGAAAACTCCGAACTTCATGAACCGAAGTTGGGGCTTTCCAATCCATGACTTCTTGTACTTTTGACGGGTCTACTGAGATTCCATCTCTTGATAAAATGTGACCTAAGAAAGGTACCTTGCTCAACCAAAATTCACATTTGCTAAACTTGGCATATAGCTTATGCTCCCTCAATCTGGATAGGACAATCCTCAGATGCTCTTCATGATCTGACTCATTTTCTGAATAAATCAATATATCATCGATAAACACGACCATGAACTTGTCAAGTTCAGGCATGAATACCGAGTTCATCAGGTACATGAAGTAGGCTAGAGCATTTGTTAGTCCGAAATACATAACCAAATACTCGTATAAGCCATACCTAGTAGAGAAAGCAGTTTTAGGTATATCTGATGGTAGCCTGATCTCAAGTCAATTTTGGAGAATACCTTTGCCTTCGCTAGCTGATCGAACAAGATGTCAATGCGGGGCAATGGATATTTGTTCTTGATGGTCACAGCATTGAGTGGTCTATAATCTACACACATTCTTAGTGACTTGTCCTTCTTTTTCGCAAATAAGGCTGGACATCCCCTCGGAGATGAGCTAGGTTGGATAAGACCCTTGTCCAATAGATCTTGCAATTGAACCTTAAGTTCCGCTAACTCATTGGGTGGCATTCTATAGGGCCTTCTGGATATGGGTGTCGTACCTGGCACTAACTCGATCTTAAATTCCACATCCCTATCCGGTGGTAGACCTGGTAACTCCTCAGCAAATACATCCAGAAACTCACAAACCACTGGGATATCACAAGGTGTGGTGGTTTGGATAGCACAAGCTAAATGTTGGGGTTCAAAATCGTGGGAGAGTGGTACTAGAAAAGCATTCCCTCCCATGGGTTCTCTCAACATAATAGTGCGGGTGCTAGTGTCAATAAGAACACCATGATCCTTCATCCAATTCATGCCTAAGATTACACTTATCGATGACCCGGGCAATATTATCAAATCTGTTGTGTACTCCCTCCCTTGTATGGAGATGAGTACATTTTTGACTATCTTTTTGGTAATAACAGTTCCCCCTACTGAACTTATGTTAAAACCCCCTTTGCTTACTTCAATTATTTCTTGATCATGTCTAGATGCAAATGCTTGACTCATAAATGAATGAGAAGCTCCCGAATCAAATAAAACAACAGCGGGATGCTTGTTGACAAGAAACATACCAGCCGTGACAACTTCTCCAGCGGGCACTTCTTCTACCGTGGTATAATGCACTTGTCCCTGACATGCCCTGGCATTCGCCTGTCTCTGATTGTTCTGATTCTGGTTGCTATTCTTCTTGGGGTGGGGGCATTCCTTGGACCAATGACCTAGTTGGTTGCAGTTGAAACATGGTTGATTACTTCTGAATCCGGTGAAGCTATCCTGACTACCATTTCCTTTTGGTAAGGCAATCATGAACGCCTTACGGAATGGTTTTTGTGGCCTATTATTCTGAGCTTTAGGTGGTGGAGGCCTAAACTTGGGTGCAGGTGGATGGAATTGTGGCCTAGCTGTGATAGGCGCTTTTGACTAGAAAGATCCAGATGCACCGGCCTCATATGCCCTCTTGCAACCCTTGGCAACTGCATGCATGTTGTTGTGGTTTTCTTGGGTCAAGGCATCACTAATAAAATCATTGTACGTGGCACACCTAGAATTTGCCATGGTCTTCATAAGTTTAGTACCCAGACCTCGTTTGAAGCTCTCTATCTTTTTCTCCTCAGTATCCACAAAACTTGGAGCATATCTAGACAAGTTGTTGAATGCGTGCATATATTCAGTGAGTGACTTTGTTCCTTGAGCGAGCCACATAAATTCGGTCGCTTTCATGCGCATCAGCCCCAGGGGAATATGGTGTCCCCTAAAAGCTAGTTTGAACTGTTCCTAGGTAACTCGCGCATTAGCAGGCAAAGATGACAGGAAATGTGTCCACTAGATCCCTTCTGGTCCTTGCAATTGATGAGAAGCATACTCAGCTTTTAGATGTTCTGTGACCCTCAGTAGACAAAATTTTTGCTCAATGGTATTTAGCCACTCGTCAGCCTGCAGTGGTTCCTTAGCCACCTTGAAGATTGGAGGCTTCATGTCTAGAAACTCCTTGAATGTACTATGCTGATTTGGTTTGGCCCCTGGTTCATGTGGGTGGCCACGAGTAGTGTTTTGCGCGATAAGGCGCAAAGCTTCCTCCATTGTCCTCTGGCTCCCCAGAAACTGGTAAAGAACTCCTGAGAAGACGGCGGCGGTGGGGGTGGCAAGTCGTCATGGTTGCCATCCTGGCTGCCACCAGCTCCAGCACGGGTACGTGTCATCTATGAAGTTGCAACAATAAGCAATTATTGGTTGATGTCAAGAGATTGCAGATGAATTAGGTACTCATGCCAAACTGAATTTTTTGGAGAAAATTCTCAAAATCACAATAAAAACAGAGGCATAACAATTCATTCTCGCAACATGACATCCCCAATTTGACCACTTATCACGCTCATAACGCATGCAAATTTAAATCATGATTACCAATAAAGGACTGGAATTGCATTGATGTTCAACCAAACGTGCGATAGTCGTACGATTAACAACATTACATAATAGTCAGATTACTATTACCAAATTCGAGCTACAGGTCCATTACATGAATAAAGGTGATACATTGGCCTTCCACTAAGTACTAAGCGATCTAATCCTCATCATGATCACTATCGAGGTTAGACGTAGGATCATCTCCTTCCTCAGGCTCCACTTCTTCTTCAGGCTTCACTTCTTCTTCTTCCTCGTCCTCTTCTAGATCCATCTCAGCGGCTCTAGGTGGGACATAAGGGTGGAGCTGAATGTTCAGCAGATGAACCTCCTCATGTAGGTTATCATTGTATTCTTCCACATTGGCCAGCTGCTGCCCCAGCTCGAACTGTCGAGCTCTCAAAACATCTTCCCTGGACCAGGCTGCATTCCTTTGGTGAGTTAACCGAGCCATCTCTACATTGAGCCTCTCAATCTCGGCGTCATGCTCCCTCTGAAGCTGACGTTAGTCCTCGCAGGCATGACCAAGAGCACCAGACACACGTCTGAGGCTACCTTCTACTCCATCTAACACTCTTATCACTATGAACATGGCGCTCATGGCAGGGTTATCACTGTTCTGCCCTTCTGCTGCACCAATCTCCAAAGATCTTCCTCTTGCCTACTGCCATGAATTAGTGGAGGGGTTGCCCCTCGGAAAGACTCCAACCAAAGCGGCTGCCAGCTCCTGAGGAAAACGATCCATGATATCCCTCAGGATCCCAAAGGCTGCCCTACCAGCTGCCTCTTCAACAGTCCTACCAGTTGACTCATAACACCAGCCTGTCCACTCAGAATCGTCACCTCGGGGACAAACAACGGCCTCCACAGTAACCAAGAGACCTTCTCCCAACTGCTCATTCGCCCAGAAGTAGCGGGGTTCCATCCCATCAGGATAGCCTACATAGCTGAGCACTCTCCACAAGAGTGTAGGCATCCCAAACTCTCCAAGAAATGTGTGACGTTGACGGGTATGTGGAGCAAGCTGATGGCTAGGAGCTCTGCCTCCGGCAGACTTGCGAGCGGTCTGCTTTGTGCGTGCCACCTGCACCATTAACATGTACCACTTGGTGAGACAATGCCATAATGGATAAGAGTTACTTAACCGAGTAAGAATTTTATAAGGGGAGGAACAATGTAGTTATGTGAATGGTAATTATCATGATGCATGCTCGTTCTGTACGTCCTCACAAACTTAGGAAAAATTTGTTTCTAATCGGTAGACACGGTGGCATACATTCGTTCTCTCATATATAGCATAACTAGTCGAGCTACATATTTTGTTGTTAGTGTACATGCATAAGAATTCCATTTCAGCCCTAAACCAATAATGAAATATGCAGAATGTAGTTGTAAATACTTTCATATATGTATACCCATACATATACTTTCGTATCAAGCTACCCGACAATAATTTAAACCCATAATTAAATATGTACCATATACACATGCAAGCATGCATACATAGTCATACCAAAGCTAACTCTCCCCGACCGCATGCTTACATCTTGCGGTCATGTCACTTATCATCTTACCTTGGCGTAGAGGCAATTGATCCATACATTACCACTTAAGTGAATGGCATCCATACAATAGCACGCCGTATGGACGACGAAGTAAAAACCCCCATGTTAGTACTTAAATAGCCACCTAATAGTCCTTAATTTGGGCATAAAGAAAGTGATCATTGGCACACTTTAGATTTCAATACCTGTTATATAACTATTAGTAGCTAGAGAAGGGTTTTTGGAAAACAAAAACTTTTGTTTTAAATACACTTGTGACAATTAACGTTGAATCTTGCTCTGATACCAGCTATCGCAGAACCGACCAATTTATAAGAGTACAAGTACAATGGCAGCCCGCAAGTGGTCGCACTATCATTCTTGAACCCATATAAACCCGGTAGTCCGTCGAGTACCACGACGGGTCTCGATAAACGATTTACAACAACCAAGATCGTACAGGATTCAACATACATGCCACATATTACATAAAGTTCACAGATACATTTCATCATCAGAGTACGAATAAAAGTTATTACAAACCGAGTTTGATAAATAAAGCGGAAGCAATTAAGTTCAAAAATAAAGTTTCCAACATAGTTTGATACAGTGCCAAACCGGATCATGGTCCACAAAAGCAAGGATAAGAATTAATAAAGAAGCCTGCCCAAGGCTTACTCCTCATCCACAGCGGGATAGAAGCAACTCTTGCAGACTCAGCTAGACTTACCCATCATGAACCAGAAATAAAATGACTCTAAGGATTATGTAAGGCTGTATAAGTGGACGTAACTTGACAACATTTTGCATAAAAGGCAATTGACCCATTGTACAATTATGATTCCTTTATCGAGTTAATTATAACTATCCATTTCTAGGTTAGCAACTATCCTGTGCCAAACATATGGTATATCATTTAGAAGCATACAATAGTAACCATAGCAGGTATTGTAATTCCATATTCATCTGAACCATCATGTTTCATAACACAGTTACTACGATGTTGGAGCTAGTCAAGTTTCTCACTATCCGGGAGAGACGGCGATTCGAATCGATTTCAACCAGCTGGGAATTTATTCCTAACACAAACCCAGGTCTACTAGCCACGATAGCCTTAGGTCACCTTTGGTACAACTCAGGTACACATTTTGTGGGTCCGTACCACGCCGCACAATCTGGAACACCAGATGCTAGGATGCTCAGGCCAAGCCTACCCTTGGGCTCAGTCTAATCGTTCCCCGGAAGGAGCGCACAATAGAATGGGTCTTGGCCTGAGTTGAATTACTCGGCTTCGCGGTCAGAATGAGTTATCCGGCCAGCTAAGTGAGAGGCATGCGTTCAATCTTGTCAGAAGTTCCAACAACGGTACGGTCCTTGATCGACATAGACGGGGATAGATCCACACCCAAGACCTCCATGTCTTGTTGCTTCTCTATCGACCTCCCGTCCGGTCTTGATTTACTTTTACCTCATGGTTCTGTTCCACGATAGCAGATATAGCCAACCGTGCTCCAGTATCCACCTATATCTCATAGGTGACAGGATATCACCCGACTTCTACCGGTCTAAGCATGGCTAAGCATATATTCGATCCTAGACCTATACCGGTCAAGGGTGTAATATCTGGACAAGGAATGTACATGCATCAAGTGGTTCCATTCAACTCTTATAACCTAATGCAACAATCATAAGTACTTAAGTAAATAGTTGTAAATTACTGGGAGACTTAGAATGCTCCGGGGCTTGCCTCATAGAAAGGAAGTAGGGCGGTGGTCAGGACACTCCGGAAGCTCTTCAGGATTCTGCTCCATGCCTTCGGGAGCTGTGGCTTGCGGATTCTCCTGCTGGTCCCCTTCCTCTGCTTCTTCAAATTCCAGCAATGTTATCTCTTCCTCCGATCCTAGATGCATGAATATGGCATAAGTATTACGAATGCATATATGTTAACAAGTGCATCATGTTTATTGAGTAGGTGCATATCTCTTCTCGATTATTTAATTATCTACTTCCATAATACATCGATTATACCACAACATAGCAGCTACTTGTTTCACTCATAACTGGAGTTCTACTAATCCAAATCCAGTGATCCTGGACTTTCTGGAAAGCTTATCAAATTCTCTACAACTTTGTTATTAACCATTTTTACAGTACACATAATTTTGAACATGCAACTCATCAAACTACAGAATCTATCCGGAACCCTTTTAATTTTTCATTTTTAAAGCAACGATACTACTACTTCATGTAATCACTCAAAGTTTGACAACATAAAGCTTACCAACAGTTTAAGCATGTCAAATACATTCAAGACAATAAAATGGTGAAGCCCAAACTATTTATTTAAATGCCTTTATTATTTTACTTAGATTTTTAGGTTAAATAATAGACATATACCAGATGTGCTTCATAAATTCTCAAAAATTTACAGTGCCTTACTAATGCTATCAAAGGACTACTATAAAAATTTCATGTCATTTTACTAAGTAGAACATCCTATACAAAAATGACGAGGAAGCAAGGCTTGAAATAGCATAAATGGAAAACCCTATTGAAAAGTGTCAAGCAATAGATTTCCTATTTTTCTTAGCATCCATATACTACTAGGATTACCTCCAACAAATTTCATGAATTTTGGATTCCTAAATAATTTATAAAAAATTACACAAGGATCTCCTAATTATAAAAGAAAAATCTATAACTACAAATCTACACATGCACTCATCTTCAATTTTTTACCAGAGCTCATGTAGGCTAATACTAGCTTACCACAAAAATTTTATAATTTTTGGAGCATAGGAACTCTAGATATAAAATAAACAAATTTGAATGCATTCAAAAGCACATTTCAAATCCCTATTTAAATCTCCAAAAATTTCTACTGTAAATGTCAAGAACATATTTTTCCTAAATACTACACTTCCTCAGGAACAATAACAAATTTATTTCACAATTTTTGAAGCTACCAAACTGAAGATACAAAATTTACAAAACATATGAAATCTACATTCAAAATGAACTGGCTTTAATACATGGAGTCGCTGACACGCGGGACCCACTGGTCAGTTGACCCCACCGGTCAGCGAGACAAAACAGAGCATGACGGTGCCGCTCGACGCTGCACGGCTAGAGCTCGTCGACGGCGAGTCCGCCAGCGGTGACGTCTTCATGACATGACCCCCACTATCTCCCGGACCTAGTGACCTACTTGACCGAGCCTATTGACGAAGCTAAGTACAGTGGCGGCATTCATGGCGGCACGGTGGAGCCGGACAACGGCGCTATGCCGATGGAGACCACGGCGAGGCACTAAAAGGCGCGGACGAGCTTCCATGGGCTCAGGCAAACCTATCACACAAGGTTGCACGGTCTACGGTGGAGGGAGGTGCCCTAGCCATGGTGACGGGTGCGGTAGGGATGCTCCGACGAGCTAGCACATGGCGTTGTTGCTTACCAAGTGCGGTTAGCGAGCGCAGGCCGAGGCGGTGAGTCACTGGAGCTCAGGTGGAGGTGTTGCAGTGGTGGATAAGCGACGAGGATGAGCTAGTGTTGGCTATGGCGACGGTGGAGCTGCTCAGTGCTGCGGGAGCTCAGCGGCTGCGCGCGAGGATGAAGGAGGAGCAGAGGAAATGCGAAATGAGGGCACGGATAGGAGCGGGCGGGTGCTGGCGTGATAATGCCGCGCTCAGGCATGTCATGGCCGGCGCGGTTAGGGCAACGGCGATGCACGGCCATCGCGACCTCCACGCGGTGCACGGTTCCTGCCGGTGTCGGCCACTGAAGATTTCGATTCAGTTGGTTCAGTTAAGTAAGGCCGAGCCTGACGACGAGTTTTGCAATCGTGTTAACTGAGAATCCGTGGCTTCGTTGTGCAAACATCCTAAACCGAATTGGTAGACCTATGTACCAGCTTCAACTATTGTTCAATAATCATGTTCTAATTCCCAACCAACATCGAGTAAAATCAATCCAAAGTCGGGATGACAGCACTGTCAGTGATCAAGACTTAGAAAAAATTTCATAAGTCATGAGATGTTGATTTTACTAATTTTTGTGATCCAAATTCACACATGTTAGGAGCTGAATCAGTTAGTGACCCAAAAATAAAAGTTGTTCCTTATGTCAAACACTACAACTTTGCTTTAGTGATCTCCTCCATGCAAGGTCTCTAACACCTAGTTCATACTTGGTCAAACATGTCACATTTACATGATGATACACATCAAAGCATGGCTTAATGACCTTTTTATCCCTAACCATGAGTATCAAAGTTGTTCATAATGACACTCTAAACATGTTTAGGCAATTTGCAAGGTCATCCAATCATTTCATGTAGTAGTCACTCATTGAGCTAGTTAGTGTAATCACAAGAAAGCTTAAGTGTTGGTTCATGAAATGTAACCATGAACAAGGTCCTATTTGCTACCCTAGGTGTTGCTACATGTTTGTGTGACTCACATCCACCAAGTACATGTGTCCACTCATGATCATATGCATAGACACATGGAGACATGAAATAACGAGAAAAGTTGCATATGTTTAAGAAACATGCGATAATAAGCAAACGTTGCAGATGTTTCAATCCAATGTTTCAAGTGTCAAAGCTTATATATGAATGCTTTATGATCATGCTCATGCTATGCAAGTCAAGTTATGCAAGGCTAACACCTGAGCTATTACACTCATTCTCAACCACTAGTGAGGCATCACAAGTGAGACCATCACTACTAGCTGAGGTAGAAGTGGTAGTGCTACAAGAAGGGTTAGTGGGAGCAACAATGATAGGCATAGATAATGATTCATCAATTATATCACAAGTTAAACCTACATTGCAAGTTTCAACATGCTTCTTTTTATTTTGCTCATTAAGCAAAGAGGAATGAGCTTTTTCAAGCTTTTTGTGAGCTTTGCCAAGCTTCTCATTGGCTTCCTCTAGCCTCTCATGAGATGCTTTGAGCTCATCAAGGGCTTGCTTAAGGGCTTTTACCTCCTTATTCAATCTCTTGCATTCTCTTCTCTTAATGTCAAAATGTTCTCTAGCATCTTCTAGCATGTCAAATAATTCATCTTTAGTAGGTTCATCATTATCACTATCACTATCATTTTCATTTTCATGTTCATTTTCATCATCATGTTCTTCGTCACTTTCATCATCACAAGATTGTACCTTAGTGGCCTTAGCCATAAAGCATGATGAAGATTCGAAGAGAGAAGGCTTCTCATTGATAGCAATGCTTACAAGAACCTTCTTCTTGGTGGTCTTGTTATCATCACTATCATCATCATCATCACTTGAGGAAGCATCACTATCCCAAGTGACTACATATGAACCACCCTTCTTCTTCTTGAATGCCATCTTGTCCTTCTTCTCTTTCTTTTCCTTCTTGTCCTTCTTCTTGTCATCATCATTGTCGCTATTGTATGGGCATTGAGCAACAAGATGATCTTTGCTTCCACACTTGAAGCACCTTCTTGACTCTTCTTTGTTCTTGGATGAAGACTTCTTTCTTCTAGCACAATAGCCCTTCTTCACCATGAACTTGCCAAATCTCTTGACAAAGAGAGCCATCTTCTCATCATCATCATCATCCCAAGATTCATCTTCTTCACTTGATGTTTCTTGCTTAGCTTTTCCCTTGGATAATGTGGCTTTGAATGCCATGCTATTCTTCTTGTCATCCTTCTTGTCATCTTTCTTCTCCTTCTTTTCTTCCTTCTCATCTTCATCTCTATAAGAATCATCGGTCATAATATCTCCCAAGATTTGGTTTGGTGTCATTGTGTTCAAACCGGTTCTTACTAGCAAGGTGACCAACATGCCAAATCTTGAGGGTAAACATCTCAAGAACTTATTTGAGAAGTCCTTGTCCTCTATCTTCTCACCGAGTGCTTTGAGATCATTGACAATCACTTCCATCTGATGGAACATGTCTGGCACACTCTCATCTTCCTTCATCTTGAAGCTTGCAAACTTTTCTTTGAGAATATATGCCTTTGCACCCTTCATGGCTTGAGTGCCCTCAAATGACTCTTCTAACTTCTTCCATGCCTCATGAGCTCTCTCAATGTTCTTGATTTGCTCAAAGGTTCTCTCATCCAAAGCATCATGGATGGCACTAAGAGCAATGTCATTATTTTGGAGAAGTATTTCTTCAGCAGCGGTGGGAGCCTCTTCATCTTCTGTCTCAATCTTTGTTTCTACCACTTTCCAAATCTTCCTATTGATTGACTTGATATATGTTGTCATCTTAGCCTTCCAATAAGGATAATTTGAGCCATCAAATTGGGGTGGCTTCTTGGTGTTGTTGATTTGAGCCATTTATACACCGAAGGTTGTTAAGCCTCAAATCACGGTGACCTCGGCTCTGATACCACTTGAAAGGTCCTAATGGCTAGAGGGGGGGTGAATAGCCTAATAAAATTTCTACAACAACACTTAACAAAATGGTTAGACAATTATGAGGCGAAGCAAGTGTTGTGCTAGCCAACTCAAAAAGCAAGCCACCTACCACAATTCTAGTTTAGATAGTGTCTATTCACACAATACCTATGACACTACCCTATGTTAGTGTGCTCTCAAAGGCTAACTAAAGAGCCACACCAACCAAGCAAGCAAGCTCTCACAACTAGCTACACTAAAGAACTTGTCAACTAGTTTGCGATAAAGTAAAGAGAGTGATCAAGAAGGTTATACCGCCGTGTAGATGAAGAAACCAATCAATCATAAGGATGTATAACAATGAAGACCAATCACCTCGGAATCAATGATGAACACAATGATTTTTTACCAAGGTTCACTTGCTTGCCGACAAGCTAATCCTCATTGTGGCGATTCACTCACTTGGAGGTTTACGCGCTAATTGGCTTCACACGCCAAACCCTCAATAGGGTGCCGCACAACCAACACAAGATGAGGATCATACAAGCCATGAGCAATCCACTAGAGTACCTTTTGGCTCTCCGCTGGGGAAAGGTCAAGAACCCCTCATAATAACCATGATCGGAGCCAGAGACAATCACCAACCTCCGCTCGACGATCCTCACTGCTCCAAGCCATCTAGGTGGCGGCAACCACCAAGAGTAACAAGCGAATCCCATAGCGAAACACGAACACCAAGTGCCTCTAGATGCAATCACTCAAGCAATGCACTTGGATTCTCTCCTAATCTCATAAAGATGATGAATCAATGATGGAGATGAGTGGGAGGGCTTTGGCTAAGCTCACAAGGTTGCTATGTCAATGCAAATGGCCAAGAGAGTGAGCTTGAACTAGCCATGGGGCTTAAATAGAAGCCCCCACAAAATAGAGCCGTTGTACCAAACGTGTCCCGACCTCAACGGTCACTTGAGTTGACTTGACGCGTCAGTTAGAAAGTGACCGGATGCTAGATCTCAGTGTCCGGTCATTTCCAGTAAGGTTCTAGAAATGTATTTTTCCGACCGAACTCGTCCAGTCATGCTTGACCGAACCCTACCAGCGTCTGGTCAGATGATGTCTCCTCTGTGCGCCTCACGTCAGCGTACATCAGCACTGACTGGATGCACCCTACCAGCATCCAGTCGCAGAGCGACCCAACGTCCGGTCATTTGACCGATGCCAGTGTCGCTGTTACACCTGACCAGACATGTCGGTCCAACTGAGGCCAGCGTTTGGTCACTCCCAATGACCTCTGTCTTTTCTGTCTAGGGCGCCAGTGGCACCGTTGGACTATCCGTACTCTATGGGCGGACACTCCGCCGATGGAGTTTCTTACCCTTGCTCCCAAACTTCACCACCCTTGATCAAATGTGCCAACCACCAAGTTTATCACCTTATGCACATGTGTTAGCATATTTTCACAAACATTTTCAAGGGTGTTAGCACTCCACTAGATCCTAAATGCATATGCAATGAGTTAGAGCATCTAGTGGCACTTTGATAACCGCATTCCGATATGAGTTTCACCGCTCTTAATAGTATGGCTGTCAATCCTAAGTGTGATCACACTCTCTAAGTGTCTTGATCATCAAAACAAAATAGCTCCTATGTTTTATACCTTTGCCTTGAGCTTTTTGTTTTTCTCTTTCTTCTTTCCAAGTCCAAGCACTTGATCATCATCATGGCATCATCATCATGTCATGATCTTCATTTGCTTCACCACTTGGAGTGTTCTACCTATCTCATGATCACTTGATAAACTAGGTTAGCACTTAGGGTTTCATCAATTCAACAAAATCAAACTAGAGCTTTCACTTGTGTCCTTTAGCACACCATCTAGGTCTAACGCGCAACAAATATAAATTTACTAGTTGGTGTTTATTTGAAACACCGACATGTACCATTGTTGGGCGCTTCTGACAAGATTGAACGCATGCCTCTCACTTAGCTAGCTAGATAACTTGTTCCGAATGCGAAGCCGATCAGCTCAACTTAGGTTGGGCCCCGTTCTGTAAAAGTGCGCACTCTAGATGGTAGTAAGGATGTGCGGATAGCTAGACCTGAGCCCAAGGGTAGGCTAGGCTTAAACGTCCTAGCAGCTCGTTGTCCCTGATTGTGTGGCATTGGGCAAAGCCATGAAATGTGGACCTGAGTTGTACCAAATGTGACCTAAGGCTACCATGGCTGGTAGACCTGGGTTTGTGTTAGGAATAAATTCCCAGCTGATTGAAATCGATTTGAATCACTATCTCTCCCGGATAGAGAGAAACTTGGCTAGTACCAACATCGTAGTAATTGGATTATGAAATATGATGGTTCTGATGAATATGAAAATCTTACACCGGCTATGGTTACTATTGTTATGCTACTAAATGATATACCACATGTTTGGAAAAGGTTAGTTGCTAATCTAGAGATGAATAGCTATAATTAACTTGATGACCGAATTATAAAATATACAGCTGAATTAGTGGCTTTTTATGCAAAATGTTGTCAAGCTAGCTCCACTTATAAGGCCTTGCATAATCTTTGGTGTCACTTTATTTTTGGTTTATGATGGGTAAGTCTAGCTAACTACATTTGAGTACTCAGGGTTTATCCCACCATGTTGCAGGTGAAGTTCTCAGCCTGCTGAAGGTGGTGGCTAACCACCGGTGGGCTCGGCGACTCTCTATAGTGTTCTTATCTATATGCTTTTGTTAGAGGATGTCACATATGCTAGCAATGTATTTGGAACTTGTATTATTGTAATCATTTGAAAGCTATGTTGTTTAAACTAATCGATTTTTAAACCCAAACTTGTATTATTATTTGTGAACTCATTGTAAATATTATTTCCGCTGCAACTCTATGTATATGATGTGTATTTGCTTAATCATGCATTCTTGGTTGTGATGTTGATTTACCGAGGTCCTTCATGACACTCGGCGGACTACCGGGTCTATATAAGTGAAAGTATGCGCGCATCAACGTATTAAACGGGTACAACCATACTTGATCTTGTATAAATTGGGTGGTTCTATCACAGCTGGTATTAGAGTAAGATTAAGCATAATACTATCTTGTACATAGTTTTAAAAGCTAAGTTTTTATTTTAAAAAGCCTATTTTGACTAAAAGTACAAATTTATCAAAACTTATTTGCAAAACTATGCTAGTGACAACCTCTAGTTAAGCCCAATTAAGGACCCTTAGGTGACAATAAGTAAACTAACATTAACTATGGGGGTTTACTTTCTTGCAATTTTTATTTTGTCGTCCATACAACATGCTATTGTATGGATGCCATTCGCTTGAATGGTAATGTATGGATCAATATACTTCTACGCCTAGGTAAGTTGGTGAGTGGCATGACCACAAAATGTGAGCGTGCGGTCAAAGGGGAGAGGTAGTTTTGATACTTAAGTATATGTATCTCATATATATACGGAAGTATTTAATTGTGGGTTAGCTTTGGTACGGCTATATATGCATATTCTATATGTATGTATAGACGTATTTACTTTCGGGTAGCTTTGGTATAGAAGTATATATATATGGGTATATACATATGGAAGTATTTAGCTTGCAACTTAGAGCCTAGACTTTCATTTCCGTATATATATAATTGTGGGGTTGGGCTGAAATGAAATTCTTCTGTAGGTACGCTAACCACGAATGCGTAAATTGAATATAGTTGACGTCTAGCTATATATCGAGAGAGTACGTGTTGTGCCACTGACATAGAATGTGATTGCCACCTTAGGCTGGCAATTTTGTGAGGACGAATAGGATGAGCATACATCATGATTGTTGCTTGTGCATAAACATGCTCCTCTGTTGTAACCATATGGTCATGTTGTGCATGAACAAAAACTTATTTGCTAAATGTAAGTAAAACTTGTTTTGAAGAGATATCCACCTACATAGTAAAAAGGAATTAGAAGATAATAGTACCTTACCACCATGTTCGCATGTTTATGTGTAGTGGTGTTGCTATAGGTGACTACTTGTTATGTGCGATCTTTGTGCTTGGTATTAGTTGCTTAAGCTAAATTGATTGAGTTTCTCAAATGCTTGCTTAAGACCATGATGTTGTGTGGGTGCTTTGTTACCTAGGTAGTATCATAATCATTACCTCTTTTGTCTACGGTGAGCATACAAGTGTTGAAGGGCCTAATCCTAGAACCATACTCAAGTTACATTAATCTCATGGTTGTCTCCTAGTAGATTCCCTTTGCTTAGGAGCTTGAGCCTATATGTGTGATTGTTAGCCCTTGAATGTTTGTGTATCCATGCCTTTGCTTGACTTTAAGCCCAAGCTTAGTTCCCTTGAATGCTTGCATGTGTCGTGGTTGTCTCGCTCCTGTGTGGGAGGACCCTACTCAAAAATCCTTATCAGACCTCATTGCTCCTTCTCCTACAGATGATCTGGTGCAACGCTAATCGCTATCTACCCTGGCTTTGGAACCATTTCCTCGCAGATCATGTCATTGCTTTATCAACTCAATCCCTTGTCAGTGTATTGGTGCTGTCCCTCGAATCTCATTTATTTTGTCTCCAACTCTTTCATGTCTCTGGATGTTCATCAGTCTTGATCTCATGTTGATGCTCGGCAAGACCAAATCTCATGTTAATCTTTACCTGCTAATCAGCTTGGTGGACGCAAGGCGTGCGTGAAAATAAAACAAGAGTCTCATGCTCAGTTGTCTTCGTTAGTTAATTTATGTTCCCTTGTGCTGTGTTTTGATCTTCGGATCGCCCCTTGTTGGCTCCTAACCTTGTGACTATCATTGCTTGCTATCCCTCCTTGCATGGTGCTTGTTCCTATGCAACCAAATTTGTACCACATGAGAATTTTTATGGGTTATAGGTTAAGTAACGGTGCCATGATTAGCGATCTAAGGTACCACAATGAAACCGAGGGCATCCTATGGACTACAGCCACATGGTTGTGCTACTCAGCATGCGCTGGTATTGAGATTTCAAATCATGATCCATTATGGAACTACACCGATGAGTTATCTTCTCATGAGCTTTTCCTTGGTAATCTCTCCATATCCTATCAGAAAGATCCTACGTTGGACCAGAGGCAATTGGACTTCCTTTTGAGGTTGCAAAGAGGATAACCTTTGAAGAATAGGTCACTAACATAAACATTAACAGACTGCAAGAGGTGGTAGACAAGTGACTTTGCTTGACTATCCTTGTAATGACATCAGTTATCTAGTGAGCAACTTATGTCATCCCCGTTGGATCAGAAGGCTACACAATATTTAAAGTTGTTCCTTGTGAAGCAGATGAGGAAAACCTTAGCCTCCATCCTCAGCGAGAAAGGTACCGCTGTCATAAAAAGAGTTAAAGACTACGAACACACTTCCCAATGTGTAAATCAAAGGAAAAGAAGAGCGGGAAATCTATCGAGATTTCATGGCACTCAACCGGTTATCATTAAGCCAGTGATTAGTGGCTCATACATGGCCGGATTGTCACAAAACTTGACGATCTCATTCCTCGCTTTGGATACCTCAATTTCTTAAGTAGGTTTGAGTATTGGATGAGTAAAGCATCGGATTTGAGAGATGTTTTGACCGTTCGGGTCACGGCAATTTCAGAACAGAGCAGTTTTGGTGATGGTTTATTGGATAGCCAAACGGTGTCCGTTTGAGCTGAATTTTGGTCAGTAATTAGAGGACTCATGGGTCTATATGTCTACCAAAATTTGTGCACAATGGAGCAGTAGTTTGTGAGATATGAACTAAAAACCAAAGTGTACAGAATCTGCGATTTCTCGGTGGACTGCGATCATCCTTCATATTAGAAGGTTGTGTTTGTAGATGATGTCCAGATTAGCAACATGGTCAATATTTTGTCGATTAGGTAATTCTCTAGATGCCCTAGAGGATACTCCATGCACCCCTTTGTGGCTTGCTTGTGCCCTCTCATATCAACAATGTTTGAGCAGTCAAGGTATTCTACAAGTCAAATTGTGTCATTACGAGTCGAAAACAATTTGAAAAGTGCCAAACAACAGATTTTAGATTATGATTTTGAGTTGTTGATTGACATTAGAAAGAAGCCTCAATGTCAAAAGTAGTCCAATAAGGCTAGTTTTGCTATAGTGCAAGTCAACACAACTTACTGTGCAACAGCACCATGAAGGAAAATTGTACTCAATCTTGGTGGTGTACTATTTCTCTAGTTAGTGAATACTTGCAACCTTTGTTGTCCTCTAGACCTCGTTATCATCCTTCTTCAATAATTATTTCCAAGGCGGACTTGTCCTTTGGTACCTACCATGTGTTTTTACCCAAGAGGTTGCATCAGATTCAACCCAGATAACTGTTGTCGCTTGGATGCGAGGATTTCCTCAAATAATGATCGTCGAAAAGGCTGAGTCAATAGAGTCAGCTATCACATTCACTGCTCACTCAATGGACTCAGATAATATAGTGTTATCATGAGAGAAAGAGAACTGCACACATGTAACATTATGTAGTTTTTCATCGGTCGACATCTAAGTGATTGAATAGTTATGACCGGCATAGACATTGTCTGTTGGTTAGTCAATTTCTTATAGCCTTGGAGGATACTTACCCCGTCTATGATCTCATCCCTTATGGAAAGTTGTATTCAAGCTACTTTGGTAGAGGACTACTTTTTGAACTTTGTGAATGAACAAGGAACCATTGCAATGAGTAGCTTTCAGAAGCTTGCAATCTAGTGCAAAGTTCACATGGTCCATGCTATATTTACTAGGGAAATAGATATTATGGCTAGTTAGTTTATGCTCTGTAGTACTCTCCGTATCCCGAGGAAGAAGTACTATGCTTATCTTGGATTCCTCCCAAGGTAACAATGCTTCATGGAAGTCAATGAAAGAAATTCTTCAAACAAAATTTACTACGAAGAAGAGATATCAGAAAGTTATCTTGACCAAATTAGCCTCTATGATGCTCGAAGCTAAGTAGCCTAATGCTATCGTTGATGTTGGAAAATGAATGACATGCTTCTCTTCCCATAAAAGTCTTTCGCACTGAATCTCGGGGCGAGATTCCCATAAGAGGGGAGGGTTGTAACACCCTAGGAGTTTGTCACCAAATTTTACAAGTTTGCTATCAGCTTTTGCATGTGTTCTGAACAGATCTGAATGATTCTATTGTTTGGCTTATTGAAACATGGAATCATGTATTAGTGATAATAGGAGAGTTGTAGTGGTTTTGTTAAGATTTCCAAAATGTCTAAGATCACTGTTTTTGGTGGTCTAGGACTCCAGTTATAGCTATTCAACGTGGAATGGCAAGTTCTGTCCAAATCTGGACAAAGATGCCTTCTTACTGTTGTTTAACCTTATTAGCTGTAGAATCATATTAAGATTATAATAATAAATTTATAGATAATTTAAAAAGCTTTATATAAAGTTAATGATCATGCTTGTTGGATGCATATAACTTGAGATATGCCTTTCTGAAGTTACTATCAGTTTTTGTCCCTAGTTGTATAATCTCTGCTTCATGATGGATTTTGACCTCGATATTTGTTGAATCATCTTTTGGTGTTAATAGTAAAGTTTTAGATAATTTCATTAGCTTTCTAGAAAGTCTAGGATCACCCTTTTTGGAGGCTTATAACTCCAGTTATGGTTAAATTGAATGCCTGCTCTGTTGCTGTCCAGATTTTGTGCATATACTTGAAGTTGATTGCTTATGCTTGATCTTGATTGTATGATTATTTGGATTAGCTTGTGCTAGATGATTCCTTAAAGTAGCTTAATTTGAGTTCCTCATTGGTGAATGCTTGGTGTTATTTTCTTGCTACTGTACTATGATAAGCATGTGCAATAATTAGTTAAATGGCTTGCTCTCTAGTGCTTAATTCAATATGATGTTACCGTGTCCTTGCCTTTGTATGCCTGTTGTAGTGCATCATTAGTTGTTTTCCATTGATTCATACATCTGCATTTTTCATCTCATCTAGGCATGCTAGATGCACCACGTGAAGGACGTGATGTTGGAGCCGAACCCAAAGATGGAGTTTGGTGAATCCATCCAGAAGACGGAAGGACTAAGCAAGTGCCGAGATGGGAGTTGCTCGCCAAGAGAGTGTCATCTAACAAGCACTGACCTAGTGTTGGATCCCAGGCAAGCCCCAGAGCATTCTAAGTCTCCTATGTTTTACAAAACTTCACTTGAATCCTTTTATGTTTGACGCATTAGGTGATAAGAGTTGAATTGAAACCACTTAATGCATAGAACTACCTTGTCCAGATATATACACCTTTAACCCTGTGATGGTCTAGGATCAAATACATGCTTAGCCAGGCTTAGACTGGTAGAAGTCGGGTGATTTCCTGTCACCTATGAGATATAGGTGGTTACCGAAGAACGGTTGGCTATATTTGCTATCGTGAAAAAGAACCATGGGGTAATGAAAATGGAGGCCGGGCGGAGTCTATGTGTAGGTTGAATCATGTGAATCCGTCTGTGCCGATTAAGGACCGTACCGTTGTTGGGCGCTTCTGACAAGATTGAACGCATGCCTCTCACTTAGCTGGTCAGATAACTCATTCTGACCGTGAAGCCAAGTAGCTCAACTCAGGCTAGGCCCCATTATATAAAAGTGCGCACTCTGGATGATAGTAAGGATTTGCGTGGAGCCAGACGTGCGCCCAAGGGTAGGCCAGGCTTGAATGTCCTGATAGCTTGTTGTCCCTGATTTTGCGACACTGGGTGAACCCACGAAATGTGGACCCGAGTTGTAGCAAAGGTGACCTAAGGCTACTGTGGATGGTAGACCTAGGTTTGTGTTAGGAATAAATTCCCAGCTGGTTGAAATCGATTCAAATCGCCATCTCTCCCAGATAGTGAGAAACTTGGCTAGTACCAACATCATAGTAATTAGATTATGGAATATGATGGTTCTAATGAATATGAAAATCTTACACCGGCTATGGTTACTATTATTATGCTACTAAATAATATACCACATGTTTGGCCCAGGTTAGTTGCTAATCTAGAGATGAATAGCTATAATTAACTTGATGACCAAATTATAAAATGTATAGCTAAATTAGTGGCTTTTTATGCAAAATGTTGTCAAGCTAGCTCCACTTATAAAGCCTTGCATAATCCTTGGTGTCACTTTATTTTTGGTTTATGATGGGTAAGTCTAGCTGAGTACATTCGAGTATTCAGGGTTTATCCCACCATGTTGCAGGTGAAGTTCTCGGCCTGCTGAAGGTGGCGGCTAACCACTGGTAGGCTCGGCGACTCTCTATAGTGTTCTTATCTATATGCTTTTGTCAGAGGATGTCACGTATGCTAGCAATGTATTTGGAACTTATATTATTGTAATCATTTGAAAGCTATGTTGTTTTCACTAATTGGTTTTGAAACCCAAACTTGTATTATTATTTGTGAACTCATTATAAACATTATTTCTACTACAACTCTATGTATATGATGTGTATTTGCTTAATCATATGATCTTGGTTGTGATGTTGATTTAATGAGGTCCTTCGTGACACTCGGCGGACTACCGGGTCTATATAAGTGAAAGTATGCGCGTGTCAACGTGTTAAACGGGGACATCCATACTTAATCTTGTATAAATTGGGTGGTTCTATCATAGCTGATATCAGAGCAAGATTCAGCATAATACTATCATGTACATAGTTTTAAAAGCCAAGTTTTGGTTTTAAAAAGCCTATTTTGACTAAAACTTTAGCTACAGGCAAATTTATCAAAACTTATTTGCAAAACTATGCTAGCGACAACCTCTAGTTAAGCCCAATTAAGGACCCTTAGGTCACAATAAGTAAACTAACACTAACTATGGGGGGTTTACTTTCTTGCAATTTTTATTTTGTCATCCATACGGCGTGCTATTGTATGGTTGCCATTCGCTTGAATGGTAATGTATGGATCAATATACCTCTACACCCAGGTAAGTTGGTGAGTGGCTTGACCGCATGATGTGTGTGTGCAGTCAAAGGGGAGAGGTAGTTTTGATACTTAACTATATGTATCTCATATATATGGAATTATTTAATTGTGGGTTAGCTTTGGTACGGCTATATATGCATATTCTATATGTATGTATAGACGTATTTAGTTTCAGGTAGCTTTGGTATGGAAGTATATATATGGGTATATACATATGGAAGTATTTAGCTTGCAACCTAGAGCCTAGACTTTCATTTCTGCATATATATATAATTGTGGAGTTGGGCTAAAATGAAATCCTTCTGTAGGTACGCTAACCACGAATGTGTAGATTGAATGTAGTTGACGACTAGCTACATATCGAGAGAGTACGTGTTGTGCCACCGACATTGAACATGATTGCCACCGTAAGTTGGCAATTTTGTGAGGATGAATAGGACGAGCATACATCATGATTGTTGCTTGTGCATAAACATGCTCCTCTCACCCTTGTTCTATTAATGGATAACTGTTGTAACCATATGGTCATGTTGTGCATGAACAAAAATTAATTTGCTAAATGTAAGTAAAACTTGTTTTGAAGAGATATCCACCTACATAGTAAAAAGGAATTAAAAGATAACAGTACCTTACCACCATGTTCGCATGTTTATGTGTAGTGGTGTTGCTGTAGGTGACTGCTTGTTATGTGCGAGCTTTGTGCTAGGTATTAGTGTCGGTGTTTTGAGTAAGCACCAACGAGTAAATTTTTATATTGCTTGTCTAGCTTGGATGGTGTGCTAAGAGGACACAAGAGTTATACTAGTTCGGGCCTAATGTCCCTACATCTAGTTTTGGGCTGCTCATGTTACCAGCACTGAGTTTGTAGTAGGGGGTTACAAACTGGCGAGAGAGGAAGGTAGCTCCCAAGTCTCTGTGGTTTGACTGCTCAATGTCTGATACGGTGTGGTGAACCGATGCTATGTGATGCACTTGTTCGATGAATTCATCCAACCATGGGGTGCCCTACTTTCCCTTTTATAGCCCAAGGGACAATAGGGGTTACAACCAAAGAGAAGAGGAAAAAAGAAAAAGAAATAAGTCTCCCGAAGGTGTGTCGTCCTCGTCTTCATGTGGGTCCCATTGACCCTATAGATCATGGTGGCAGCGATGTCACACTGGGGTCCTATTGGTCGCTGCAGCATATGTGCGGGAGTTGTGTGCTGTTCTTGTCTTCTGTCCCATCTGAGGGGATGAAATGGTCAAAGGGTCCCCTGACATAGGCCATACGGGGGGCTAGCGGTAGAGTGCCAGCCAACTGTCGCCGGTTGATTGACGTTGGACGATGGTCAAGTAGGGAGTTGGCAGCACAGTGCCAGCCTAGCATGGCCTAATGCGACCACCAGTCGCATCAGGATATGTCCGAGACATGCTCCTAGGCATGCGCCTCCATGCTGTAGTGGTTGAAGCAGTTCAGGTCCCACCCTAGGGCCACTGCTTTTGTCGGATAGCAAAATCCGACCCCCAAGGAATGGATGAGGAAGAAATCTCGCCTTGGGGGCCGAGCAAGATGGAATCCGACCCTCGGGGGTCAAGCGAGGTGGAGCCCTCCCCGTGGGACCGAACGATTTTGAGCCCACACCTTGGGGTCAGACGAGGCAGAAACCTCATCCTCAGAGTTGGACGAGGCGTGGCCTAGCCCCTAGGGGTTGGATGAGGTGAAAACCTCATCCTCAGAGTTGGATGAGGTGTGGCCTGGCCCCTGGGGGTCGAACAAGGCCGAAACCTCATCCTTAGAGTTGGATGAGGCATGGCCTAGCCCCTATGGGTCGGGCGAGGCGGAAACCTTGTCCTCGAAGTCGGACGAGGTCATAGTTGCATCCTTAACCATCGGATTAGCCGATATGATGCTCATTAATCCTTTGGCTCAGATACCTAGGTATAGATATCCAATAGTAACCCCCAAGCCTTTGGAGGAGTGAGACACTCCTACAAAGGCTTTATGCAATTTGTCGCTCCTGTGGCTGTTGTGCCGTGGAGGCAGGTCATTTATTGGAACTTCAGCATTTTTCCCTTTGGTTCATTGTACCACGTAGGATAACCAAGTAGGATTTAGGCACCTAGCCTCCATGTGGGGGACTGGCCATGGCCATGGAGGCACATCGTGCCGACATAGGCACCCTACCCCTGAGGAGGAGACATGCTGGTAATCAATTTTCCACCGGGTGCGTGCGAGCACACCTGGTGGGTGTAGCCCCTGAGCCTTTGTAGGAGTGAGACACTCCTGCAAAGGCTTTTTGCCATCCATTGCTTGAGGGCGCATGGGGGTACTGTTTGTTATTATTGCTTTGTAGGATAGCGAGCTGCATATGACACTCGTCGTTTATCTGTGACCGCGTGTTCGGTCTCTTTGTTATGCCGAGCCCCCAAGCCTCCATGTGTAGCAGGGGTTTGGTAGGGAGGTCGGTTCATCTTGTGATCATCACCCCTCATGCTTCCATTAGCTAGGCCAGAGGGGCTGAGCCATCCCATGCTTTCCTCGTTGGATGGAGCATGGTGCTCAATGAGTTGTTAATGGGCTTGTTTGAGTGGAGCCCCAGCATCCCCTTCATGGGGCCCGGTTGGAGGTTAGCTAGTGACTAACTCCAAATTCTTGCTGGCCGATCCATATAGTTCTTGGATCCATTCAACCGGTCTAAGGGGTTGATGCCTTTCTTTAGAGAAAAACTATGGACCTTGCATCATCTAAGACACGAAACGAGGGTCGAGACGCCTGTGGCGCTTCGTGTGCCTTGGTTATTGGCCGCTAGTGGGCCCATTCATAACCTCCCTTCACTCTAGGGTGCCCTAGAGCGGTGTGAACCCACTGGTGGGCGAGCCTTTGAACTCCTGAACGTTAATGGGCCACGAGAGCATTTTTAGCTCTGTATCCCACTTACCTACGCCGGCCCATAGCCTTTGAAGATGAACCATCGTCTGGTGGATCCTTCATGGGGAAGATTTGGATAGGCATGCGCTTGTCTCTTGAGGCAGTGATGCGACTGATGCTATGAGGAATAGTGATAGCACAAGCCCTGAAAGAAACAGATCTGGCGAGGCGTGTGTTGACAGAATATCATCGGCAATCCTCCGAGGGGTATCCCATGAAGGTAGATTGATCGGTAGAGATGCATGTAATCAGGAACATGAAGGCAATAGAGACACATGAGTTAGATAGGTTCAGGCCGTCAGTATGACGTAATACCCTACTCCTGTGGCCTATTGGATTGTATTAGCTATCGTATGATATTGCATGAGTTTGGAGGGGGTCCTTGCCTGCCTTATATAGTCCGGGTTGTAGGGATACAAGTCAGTTAGATCTAGGAGATAACCAAAAATTAATAACAGATTATAGGGATCATGGGATCATACGTATCCTAATAGATCTCATAGTATCTTTAGGATATCTTCCTAGTGTCTTGCAGGAGGCGCCGAGCAACGCCGTGCCCCGCAAGGCTTTATCTTGTGGGCTAGGCCACCCTTGGGGCGTAGCCCATGTGGTCTCCCATGGGTATCTAGTGTCATACCCCCATATCTAGTCCCCGAGCGCCTTGTATCCGTTGTGCAACACCATCTCGAGCTTGTTCGAGCAGGTGCGAACAAAGCCGAGCAGTCAAACTCATGGTCCGACCACCGTGATGAGTTGCCAAGCAGTTGTGAGCCATCGCCGAGCAGCGTGAACCATGGCCAAGTAGTATGAACCATCACTGAGCAGTGTAACCCAAGTACGGCTTGCCATAAGGGTGTAAGGAGCTCAAGTCCAAAATCAAAAATTTCCTCGTAGTGGACCAAGTGTGCCCGCTTAGAGTCCGACCACAAGAAAGGGAGATAGTCTTCCTCAGCTTTAGGAGGCGCGGAGTCTTCTAGATTAAAGCAAACACACTCACCACAAGGTGAAGTGTGCCTACTTAGTCCCTGAGCCTGACAGTAGGTGACGTGGTCATGTGGTGCCAGGGTCCAAAGTAAAGAAAAACACAAGACCAGCCGAGCAGGCAGCTAGTCCCTAGGTGTAGCCCCAAAATGAGAAAAGCACATTCACCGCAAGGTGAAGTGTTCCCACTTAGTCCCCGAGCTTAAGGCTGAGGTCGCCAAGGCTGGGGAAGATGCCACAGAGCTCGAACGACTCCACCTAGCCCTTGACCTTGCTCAGCGCGCACTCAAAAACAAGCAGAAGTTGATGGAAGAAGCCGATGGCCTAGCCGCGGCCTTGGTCGGGGATGTTGGCATGCTCTAGAGGGAGAAGATGATCCTTGAGGCGAAAGTGAATGGTGAGGCTCTAGTAACCTTCTTGCTTTGACATTTGTAGTCGGTTCTCTGACGCTCTTTGATTTTTAGCTTGGGCAGCCCTATAGAGGCAACTCTTCGAGGTGTGGGGTCAACTCCAGTCGGAGAGCGACGACCATGATGCCTTACATGCTATTGTCGGGTTGGTCTTCGATGACCTCAGGGTCACCCTGGCAATGGAGATGAGCTCGCTCATAGTCTGGGTTACCTAGATCCTAGACCGAGCGTGCACACTCAAAAGGGAGGCCCTGCACACTAGCATCCATCACGCGTTCACCATCGCCCGCTCCCACTACGCTAACATTGACCTACCGGTGATCAGTGAGGGCTTCGTGCCTATCTACACTGACACCGAGCTAGATAAAATTGAGAAGGAAGAAACTCTCCCGACGCAGGACCTAGCGAAGAAGGTTAGAGAACAAATCCTGCCAAAGTGTGTTTAGTTAGATAGCTGAGTCCGATGTCGGTCCTTTTGTAAAGACTTTTATTATGGTCAGAAATGTTGCTTGGCCTCTTTATATATATATAAAGTTTGTTGTGATCCATCCCTTATTTTATGTCAAGGCACTAGAAACTTAAGTTGCGAGTGACTAAGTAATGATCACACTGGTGAGCAAGCGATGCCATAGCCATTGGGGCATAGGCTTTTTACATTCTGACCAGCTTTACTCATTGTTAGTTTTCGACAACTCTTATTTCTAGGTCTTGTCATAAAAAGAAGGGTCAGATGGGAAAATGTTTCTAAGTATATGTACTCCTATTAGCCCCCGAGTAAATCCTAACCCCAGGTAGTTGCCGGGGTCGAGTGTTACTGAAGACCGATCAGATCAGAAGCGAACCCGATAGGAGGTAACATTCTTCAGTTTTTGCAGAAACAATACTTAGTTCAATAAGCAAATCGGAAGCTTTGGAATGGAAAGACTAAGGGTAAAAGTGATGTAGCTGCTCGATGTTCTAGGCATTGGCAATGGCTTTGCCGTCATCGGTCTTGAGCTTGTAGGTGTCGGGTCAGAGTACTTCTACGATGACGTACGGTCCTTCCCATAGCGCCGAAAGCTTGTGGTGATTTTTGTTGCTCTGGATGCGGTGAAGGACTAAATCACCTATGCCAAAGGTGCGACCCCGCACACGTTGGCTATGATACCGCCATAGCACCTGCAGGTATTTGGATGGATGGAGTAGGGCAATGTCGTGTGCTTTGTCAAGCAGGTCCATGGCGTCTTCCAAAGATGCTTCATTTCCCTGCTCGTTGTAGGCCTTGACCCTTGGCACTCCATAGTCGAGGTCGATCGGGAGGATGGCTTCATAGCCGGAGACCATGAAAAATGGCATGTAACCAGTTGCTTGGCTACTAGATGTCCTTAGGCTCTAGAGTACCGCATGTGGGGGTATTAACCCCTATACCCTTATGGCTAAGTTTGGGCTGGCCCGGATTAGTGGGTCCGGTCCACCAAAAGATGACGCGTGGCCTGGCCAACCTGTTCGGAGTCCCACGCAAGGAGTGAAGATAGATTTGGTGATCAAGCAAGATCTTGGTCGGTTAGAATAGGAATCCTCATCCGGTCACCTATGGCAATTGTGACTAACTAGGATTAGTTTCCAGATCTATAACCCTGCCCCCCGGACTATATAAGGCGGGCAGGGGACCCCTCTAAAAAATATATCTCATTGACATACAGCAATACAATTAGACGTAGGACGTAGGTATTATGCCTTCTTGGTGGCCAAACCTGGATAAAACCTCGTGTCTATCTTGCATCACCATCTTGTTTGTGGCTTGCGCATCTGTCTGCCGACAATCTACTACCTTGGGCATACCCCTAGGTAGACTGCCGACCATATTTCGTCGACAGTGGCACGCTAGGTAGGGGGTGTGTGTACTGCTCTCCAAGCAAACAAGATGGTCATCATCTCCGGCTCGATGGCTACGCCGAACGGCCTCACGTTCACCATTGGCCAGATCACCTGGACCACCGGCTCTGACGACTTCATTGCCATGACCACGGAGGCAGCATGGATTCAGTCTACACCGACCACCACTTCACCTGCATCGGCTATGGCTCCGACCACAGTGGATACGGCTCCAACCATGATGGATTGGGCTCCGACCACGGTACATCTGGCTCTGACCACGCCTGCATCATCTTCAGCCATGCCGACCACTCATCATCTGCTTCCCCACTACAAAGGGAAGCAGATCGACAACACTGACCTGCTCGACTCCATCGATCGGGTCGGCACCAAACTCACTGAAACCCTAGCTCTAGTAAGTGCAATTCAAAGTTGACCTAATGAATAGGTAACCGCTCCCCACAACAGATCTACCCGACCCGCTCAGTCCAGTCGTCCTACATGACTTGGTATAGATCTCATGGTCATATCTACTCCTGAAGGGCGCTCCACTCATCGCCGGCCAGCCTCCGCAACGGGACTCTGGCTCTCCAAGTACGAAGCCTTGATGGAGAACTACCAGGCCCAGCACTACGGCCTACAAAACGCTGCCTCCAACTACGCATATAATATATAGCGCTGCTTAGATCTGTGTCTTGTACATCGACCTCGGCCGAAGCCATGCAACTTCGTCAACATGGTCCGGATTGAGGATCATCAAGAAGGATCCATCCACATGGTCCAAGAGGGTGACTCCAGCTCCTCGTCAGGCATCGCATCTAATGCCTCCATCCACACCGAGCTCTAGCATCATGACGATGAAGGCATCGAATACGATCTGGATATCCCAGACCATGCCCCGGGGTTCCCACAATTCCCATCTTTCCTACCAAGGCGAGGGGATTTGATCAATGTTGTTAGCAATGACGAACCGCCAGCAGTTGGCAAAACAGAACAAGAAAGGATTGCACGTGAGGCACACAATATTGACCGATTTAATCGCTGGCAAATCAAAGCTAAAGCAGAAGAGGAGGCACGACGCATAAGGGTCCAGCCACGCGACCTCAACAATGCTTTCGACAGGGTGGGGGACAAACAGGTCTTTAGGACTCCAAGCACCAATGTAGCCGTTGCTATGGCAACGATGCAACGGCTACCCAATACCCTAGAAACCCAAGCAGTGCGTGACAAAATACAAGCCTATCTGACGGCTGCTATGGCCCAGACCGCAAAGATTGTAAATCAAGCTCGGGGTCCATCCATCTCAGTCGAGTCAAGCCATAGCCGCCAGTACTCAAGTCGCTCATAGCCACTCAACCAACGTGGCTCGTGCAACAATGACCCATTAGACAACCATCAAGGCAGAAACGGTGGCCATGATGGTGGTTGGGATGACAACCGCCGTCGGGATGGCAACCACCACGACGTCCGGGACGATAACCACCGAGACAACCGTGACAACCGCCATGATAACCACGGTTGCAGGGCTAATCTAGATGGCAACCAAGATTGCCACGATGGCAATAACGATCTCCACCATTACCTCAGAGGACGTGATCTGTGCGCTCGCATCAACCAGAGAGCCAACAACCGTGCATCCCATGAAAGCTATCGCCATATGGAATATGACACTATCTACGGCCTACTGGGTTTGAAGCAGTTTACTCCACACCTTCGCCAAGTCATATGGCCCAAGAACTTCAAGCTCAAGAAACTTCAGAAGTACGACGACAAGGAGAACCCTGAATTATGGGTCATGCTCTACGAAACTACATGCAGATCAGCCATGGCTGACGAACACATCATGTCTAACTACTACCCAGTCGCTGTTGGCCATGTAGGTCACCAATGGCTGGTCAGCTTGCCGGCGAACTACTTTGATTCTTGGCAAGAGCTCAAGCAAGCCTTCATCGACAACTTTATTGCTACTTGCGAGCAACCCGGCAACAAATATGATCTACAATGAATTTGAGATCAAAAAGATGAGCCACTACGCGAGTACGTCTAGCGTTTCTCGGAGATGCGCATCAAGGTCCCATCAATCTCCAACAACGAGGCAATCGAGGCTTTCATCACTGGCCTCCGCTTCCACGACGCCCTAAGGGACAAGCTCCTGCGCAAGAGGCCTGAATCGGTCACAGCGCTCCTGGCCACTGCTAAGAAGTATGCGGACGCCGACGATGCTAAAAAGATAATTATCGAAGAAGCAGCAAGGGTTCCACGCTCCGACCACCCCCCACACCGTGATGACTACCGTAGCAACCGTGGTCGGAACAACAATTTTGACCATCGCAACCAGCACAACGACCCCCACGACCACCTTGACCAACATAATTAGCGGCGTAACCACCGTGACGATTACAAGGGCAAGCATGCTCAGGAAGACGACGACGAGGTCAATACCGTTAAAAAAGGTGGCAGACGTCATAACTACAAAGATGACTATGCCAAAGCATTGAAAGGGCCCTGCTAGCTCCATCCCAAGTCAAACCATACTATGGAGAATTGCCGTGTTCTCAAGTCTATCTACACACGTCAACAGGCTCTGGATACATCTGACAAGACTAACGATGTAGGGGAACAGCGCAACGAGGACAACGACGATGAAGACGTAGATCCCCATCACAAGTACATCAAGCCAATCGATCACGTGCACACCATCATTGGAGGCAAAGTGTCCATCGAGACCAAATGAGAATGCAAGCTGCTCGCTCGTGCTTGCTTGAACGTGGCCAACACCGATAACCTCCTTGTCGATCCGCTGCTCCCTCCATGGTCTCACTGTGAGATCTCCTTCAGCAGAAAGGACCAATGGGCTGCAATACCTAAGCCAGGACATTTTCCCCTAGTCCTCGATCCTTGCATCAACAAGGTTTAGTTCGATAGAGTGCTGATCGACGGCGGCAGCTCCATCGATATACTGTTCAAGAATAGTCTGCCCGCCCTGAAGATAACCTAGGTGGATCTCAAGCCATATGAAGCATAGTTCTAGGGTGTTCTCCCTAGACAGAGCTCTACACCTCTTGGGAAGATCACGCTACCTATCCAATTTGGGACCTCGGACCACTTCCGCACTAACTACGTCAACTTCGTGGTCGCTGACTTTGACGGCACCTACCATGCTATTCTTGGTCGACCGTCGCTCACCAAGTTCATGGCCATACCTCATTACAGGTATCTAGTGCTCAAGATGCCTACCGAGAAAGGAGTTCTAACCCTCAGGGGCAACATATACGCAGCTTATACTTGTGAGGACGATAGCTTCAAAATAGCAGAGGCTCACGACCTCTCTATTCACATGGCCGAGACCATGCTCGATGCCAAGAAAACCTCAGCCGACCACCTAGAAATCCTAGAGCTCGAGGCTCCACATAAGAACATCAAGTCCAAGGAGCACAAGGTGATCCAGCTGGTCGACGGCGATCCTAGCAAAATGGCCCTTATCGGGGCCAACCTGGATCCCAAATAGGAAGACGCGCTTGTCAGATTCTTGAGGAGCAACGTGGATGTGTTCACATGGAAACCTGCTGACATGCCCGGTGTACCTCGGAACTTGATCGAGCACTCCTTGAATGTCAACGGCAAGGCCAAACCTATCAAGTAGAAGCTACGATGGTTCGCTCGCGACAAAAAGGAGGCGATTAGGGTAGAAGTTACATGGCTTTTGGCAGCCGGATTTATCAAAGAAGTGTATCATCCAGAGTGGTTAGCCAACCTAGTTCTTGTACGCAAAAAGAATAATGAATGGAGAATGTGTGTTGATTACATTGATCTCAACAAACACTGCCCTAAGGACCCCTTCGGTTTACCTCGCATAGACGAGGTTGTAGATTCAACCGCCGGTTGCGAGCTGCTTTCCTTTCTCGATTGCTACTCTGGTTATCACTAGATCACACTCAAAAAGGATGACCAGATCAAGACATCTTTTATTACGCCTTTTGGCGCCTACTGCTACACGACT
This sequence comes from Miscanthus floridulus, assembly GCF_019320115.1. Classification (NCBI taxonomy): domain Eukaryota; kingdom Viridiplantae; phylum Streptophyta; class Magnoliopsida; order Poales; family Poaceae; genus Miscanthus; species Miscanthus floridulus. Next base: position 60,220,645 of record NC_089586.1, on the reverse strand, counting down.
ATGTTGTTCGGGCTCAAGAACGCCGGGGCTACCTACCAACGCGCTATACAGGCCTACCTCAAAGAAGAGATAAAAGACGACCTCATCGAGGCTTATGTTGATGATATAGTTGTCAAAACCAAGGAAGCACATACCCTTGTTGATAACCTAGAACGCACCTTTGTAGCCCTTAACACATTCCAGTGGAAATTAAACCCAAAGAAGTGCATCTTCGGTGTTCCTTCTGGCATATTGCTTGGCAACGTTGTCAGTTACGACGGCATATGCCCTAACTTGGAGAAAGTCAAAGCTGTCTTGGACATGAAGCCACCCAAAAAGGTGAAGGATGTTCAGAAGCTTACCGAATGCATGGCCGCCCTCAGCCGTTTCATATCAAGATTAGGCGAAAAAGGATTACCGTTCTTTAAACTGCTCAAAGCATCCGAAAAGTTTGAGTGGTTGGAGGAAGCAGATGCTGCCTTCACACAGCTGAAACAATACCTTACATCACCTCCAGTCCTCACTACTCCTAGAGAAGATGAAACACTCCTGCTTTACATTGCGGCTACTAATTGAGTGGTCTCCACGACCATGGTGGTCGATCACGATGAGTCCAGCCACATCTACAAGGTACAACGACCAATCTATTTCATCAGTGAGGTACTCAATGAGTCCAAGACTAGGTACCCATAGATCTAGAAGTTGATCTACGCCATACTGATAACATCCTGAAAGTTGAAACATTACTTCGATGGATATCGTGTGGTGGTCATGACTGAGTACCCTCTGCGAGACATCATTAGCAACAAGGATGCGAATGGGCGCATTATCAAATGGGCAATGGAGCTATGCCCCTTCTCCTTGGAATTTGCAAGCCATACTACAATCAAGTCTCAAGCACTCATCGATTTCATCGTCGAGTGGATAGACTTAAGCACGCCTGCCTCTCCGGAGTCTGACGAGTATTGGATGATGTACTTTGACGGCTCTCTCAACATTGACGGTGCGGGGGCAGGAGTCCTTTTTGTGTCACCATCCAAGGAGCAGCTCTGGTACGTCCTTAGGATTTATTTCCCAGCATCTAACAATGTCGCCAAGTACGAAGCATGCCTACATGGTTTGCACATTGCGGTTGAGCTCGGCGTTAAATGTCTTTATGTCTATGGAGACTCGGCTCTGGTCATCAACCAACTCAACAAGGACTAGGACATGACTAGCAAAAAGATGGATGCATACGGCAAATCGATCAGAAAGCTGAAAGGCAGGTTCTATGGCATCGAGTACATACACGTGGTCCGGGATAAAAATCAAGCAGCGGATGCACTGTCAAAGTTAGGATCATCCTGAGCCAAAGTCCCACATGGCATATTCGTCCAAGACCTGCTCACGCCTTCCATCGAAGAGGAAGATTCCATGGTAGACAAGCCTCCAGACCAGCAATTGGTGGCTATGGTTCTAGCGTCGAGCACAGCCAAGCCGCCTTCGACCACTCATGAGCCTGACTGGAGAATACCTTTCATTAGGTACCTAATAGATGGCAGTGGTTACACTGATCGGATAGAAAACAAGCGCCTGATGCATCGTAGTAAGCAGTACTAGCTCGTCGATGGCAAGTTATGGCGCAAGAACGCAAAGGAGGAAATCTTGATGAAGTGTATAACCCAGGAGGATGGTGAACATCTCTTGGACCAAATCCACTCTGGCTCCTATGGCAACCACGCGGCCTCAAGAACGCTGGTCGGTAAGGCTTTCTGAGTAGGGTTCTATTGGCCATCAGCAGTAGTCGACGCAGAGAAGCTAGTCCACCACTATGAGGGTTGTCAGTTCTTCACCAAGAGAATCCACGTACTAGCATATGAGATCCAGACAATACCAGCCTCTTGGCCCTTCGCATGCTGGGGATTGGATATGATCGGGCCCTTCAAACTGGCTCCTGGGAAATTTACATGCGTCTTTGTGATGATCGACAAATTTTCTAAGTGGATAGAATACATGCCTCTAGTACAGGCATCCTCAGAAAAGGCTGTCACGTTCCTCGACCAGGTCATCCACCGTTTCGACATACTGAAAGCTCTAGTTTGGTTTTGGTAAATTGATGAAACCCTAAGTGCTAACCTAGTTCATCAAGTGATCATGAGATAGGTAGCACACTTCAAGTAGAGAAGCAAATGAAGATCATAACATGACAATGGTGATAGCATGGAGATGATCAAGGGCTTAAACTTGAAGAGAAGAAAGAGAAAAACAAAAAGCTCAAGGCAAAGGTATAACTTGTAGGAGCTATTTTGTTTTGGTGATCAAGACACTTAGAGAGTGTGATCACATTTAGGTTTGATAGCCGTACTATTAAGAGGGGTGAAATTCATATCGGAATGCGGTTATCAAAGTGCCACTAGATGCTCTAACTCATTGCATATGCATTTAGGATCTAGTGGAGTGCTAACACCCTTGATAATATTTGTGAAAATATGCTAACACATGTGCACAAGGTGTGTGTAGGGTTGAGATGGATTCGACGCTTTCGAGAAAATGAAATGCCTATTTTCTATTGCGCTGGATGCAAATTCTTGGTGGTTGGCACATTGGAGCAAGGGTGGAGAAGATAGAAGTGAGAACAGAGCTGATGCTAGCATCGGTCCAATGACCGGACGCTGAATCCAGAAGCACCGGACGCTGACTGCCTATGTCCGGTCGTGTTGACTATCGGTACAGTGGCTAGGGTTTACCACCGGACGCTGGCTATGTCCGGTCGAGGTGGACCAGACGTGTCCGGTCGAGGAAAACCAGGTTTCGACCCTTACTATACTCGACCGGACGCTGAGGTTCCAGCGTCCGGTCAGTTTTAACCGGATGCGTCTGGTCGAGCTTGGTACCTTACTAGAAACGACTAGACGCTGGGGGTTTAGCGTCCGGTCAATTGAAGCTACTGCGTCCGGTCAGCGTCATAGCCGTTGGAATCTGACGAACAGCGTTTGAAGGCGATGACACATGGCGTCCATCTGTGGACCGGACGCTGAGCCCAGGGTCCGATCAAGTGGACCAGAGCGTCTGCTTAGAGCGTAGAGTACCTAGTGAAGGGGTACAACGGCTCTATTTCATGGGGGCTTCTATTTAAGCCCCATGGTCAGCTGTGGCTCACATCTTTGGCCATTTTCATTGACATAGCAACCTTGTGAGCTAAGCCAAAGCCCTCCCACTCATCTACATCATTGATTCATCATCATAGTGAGATTGGGAGTGATCCAAGTGCATTGCTTGAGTGATTGCATCTAGAGGCACTTAGTGATCGTGTTTCGCTGCGGATTTCGCTTGTTACTCTTGGTGGTTGCCACCACCTAGACGGCTTGGAGCAGCGAGGATCGTCGAGCGGAGGTGGTGATTGTCTCTAGCTCCAATCGTGGTGATTGTGAGGGGTTCTTGACCTTTCCTCGGTGGAGCACCAAAAGGTACTCTAGTGGATTGCTCGTGGCTTGTGTGATCCTCATCTTGTGTTGGTTGTGCGGCACCCTATTGAGGGTTTGGCGTGTGAAGCCAATTAGCGCGTGAACCTCCAAGTGAGTGAATCGCCACAACGAGGACTAGCTTGCCGGCAAGCAAGTGAACCTCGGTAAAAATCATTGTGTTCATCATTGATTTCGAGGTGATTGGTCTTCATTGTTATTCATCCTTGTGATTGATTGGTTCACTCCTCTACACGGCGATATAACTATCTTGATCACTCTCTTTACCTTACCGCAAACTAGTTGACAAGCTCTTTAGTGTAGCTAGTTGTGAGAGCTTGCTTGCTTGGTTGGTGTGGCTCTTTAGTTAGCCTTTGAGAGCACACTAACATAAGGTAGTGTCATTGCTCTTGTGTGAATTGACACTATCTAAACTAGAATTGTGGTAGGTGGCTTGCATTTTGAGTAGGCTAGCGCAACACTCGCTTCGCCTCATAATTGTCTAACCATTTGGTTAAGTGTTGTTGTAGAAATTTTTATTAGGCTATTCACCCCCCCTCTAGCCATTAGGACCTTTCACATCCCCAACAGCATCATCACTGATCTAGGTACTCAGTTCATCGGGAATGCTTTTTGGGACTTCTGCGATGAAAGGAGCATAGTAGTAAAATATGTCTCGGTGGTGCACCCTAGAGCTAATGGACAAGTTGAGCGGGCAAATGGCATGATCTTGGATGCATTGAAGAAGAGGATGTATAGAGAAAATGACAAAGCTCCTAGAAGATGGCTCAAAGAGTTGCCAGCCGTGGTCTGGGGCCTCAGAACTCAGCCTAGTCGTAACACTGGCGTCTCACCATACTTTATGGTTTACGGTGCTAAGGCAGTCCTCCCAGCAGATATAGCTTTCAGATCAGCATGGGTAGAGAACTTCGACGAAGGCAAGGTCAATGAAGTACGGGAGCTAGAAGTGAATAGTGCAGAAGAGAAGCGGCTCAATTCTTGTGTACGTATAGCCAAATACCTTGATGTTTTGCGTAGGTACTACAACAAGAACGTTAAAGAGTGGTTCTTCGTGGTCGGGGACCTGGTCCTAAAGTGGAAGATGAATTAGGCTGGTGTCCATAAACTCGCAACCCCATGGGAGGGGCCCTTCATGATCGAGGAAGTCACACAACCAACGTCTTACAGGTTAGCTCACCTGGATGGTACGGACGTACCAAATTCATGGCATATCGACAAGCTTAGACGTTTTTATGCTTAACTACTGAGATATGTACTCCTCTTGTACTTTCAATTTACTTCAATAAAGCTATTATGATTTCTTCGACCACTCTAATGTATCACTTCGAATTTTATGATTATTCTAACTTAGCCAGTAAAAGCCGACCACCATTCCTTCTACAGTTTTCAGAGAAAGCCCTGTCTCCAGTTCCTCCCAACGCGTGCATGAGATCCGCTCTCTACGCTATGGGTGATCGGTAGGTCCCCCCTGGTTTGACTTGTCCACGTCTATGTGTGCATAGGTCACGCACCTCACACTCCGACCACATGACAAACTAGGGCCGCACAAACTTTTCAGGATGGCGTGTCGAGTAAAATGGTACAACTAAACAGAACATTAACATGTTCTCACTTAGTTACACCAACATGAGTTTCAAGCTTAAATACGTTTTATACAAAGCAAACAAGCTTATGATGATATACAGTTATGTTATTACAAGCTTGCCTGAAGAGGCTCAAGTTTACAATAACACAACTATGTCCTTCTTCTATAGCTCTAGCCTATTCTATTGGCTGGTTGGGGCACGCGGCACCCGCTGCTCACTGCTTTCGATATCCTACTCGAGTCTCGAGGACTCTTGTACTAGTCAAGCTGAAGAGGATGGCCCCGCCAATGCCTGGCTAGTCGAGACCACAGGCTTCATCGGTTGGCTCGCAACTGATGGCGTTTCCAGCTGACATGTCGATGGCGTACCCAGTACAGGTGCTATCCCACCTCCACACAGGTTAATATCGCCAATTATCTTTGACGATAGGTCCAACTGGGTCATCCAAAGCTCCTCAGCCTTGTCTAAGTCTACCTCCTTCGGGTACCCAGCCTCTAGGCGCTTGAGATCGATCAGGGGGTAGTGGGCATGCACCATGCTTAGCACATGTGCACCTATGTACTCACCCACCTCCTTCACAAACTCTTGGAACCATCCCCATGCCTTTCGGCATCTCTTGACCAGTCCGAGCTACGGCATCCTTGGCACTCCCTCTATAAGCGCTGGGTTGATAAGGTTGAGGACGGGCAAAATGCTAGTTGCCACTTCCTAGCACCAGTTCTTCCATGTGTCCTGATCCTCAGTGGTCTCTAGGCATCGCGCCTTCCAGCCATCACGATCTTTCATCATGGCTTCTAGATATTTCTTGGCATTGGCTTTTAAAACTGCAAACCGTACAAGACATCAAAATGTAACGGCATGACAAGATAAGGCGGGCAACAGAATGAGCAAGGTGGTCTGGAACACTTACTTTTCAGTTCCTCCTTCATCTTAGTTGTGTGGTCCTGGAGTTGAGACTGGTCGCGTGCCAGTTTCTTGTTGTCCTCCTTCAGGCGACCACACTCTACGGCCACATAGTTATTCTCCTCTTGGAGACGGACTACTTCGGCTTCTAAGCCTACACTACAGCTGTCACTACCAACAATGCAACAACATGTGTCATGCACTTGCTGTGATAAAATGACAACTTACTTGTTTTTTCCTGCTCTTTGTTACTGAGCTGGACGACCAGGTTCTGGTTTTGTGCCTCTTGCTCCATCCTCTCTTGGTCGGCGGCTTCAAGTTGGTGGTGCAAGCGTTCCACCTCGACCGCCAGTTCTCTATTGCTTGCCGTGATCCCCTCAATTTGGTCGAAGCACCTTTTTTAGTACTTTGCGGTCTTCATCAAGTCCTGCATGTAAACAAGCTAAGTCAGATAGTTCAATTGAATAATAGGATCAAGTGGTAAAGCCAAACATACCTGGACTTCCATCACCAGATGTTTTGCCGCTCATTCAACTTTTAGGGTCTCTTCGACCTCTGGGATTTCCTCATGCATAACCCACTGGTCGTTCTGCCAGCACGACACATATACATGTTGTCGTTTGTCTTGGGGACGGCCCAGGACCTCTTCTACTTTGTCCTCTTTGGCCTCTTGTTTAGGAAGCGGCGCTAGTTTGGAGTTTGTAGTCTCTGCGACCACTATGGCTTTCCCACGAGCCGTAGCATCGGCAAGCATGCTCTGTGCCACCTCTGGCTACTGCTCCTCGGCTTGGTCTAGTCCACTTGGCGCCGAAGTATCCCCCTTAGTAGGGTTCCTCCATAGCCGGCTACTGGGCAGTTCTCTCCACCGTTGCTGGTGAAGCCATGCCACACCCGGCTAGCTGGTTAGGATTTTCGGTGGACGCCGACCTAATATATCAGAGATAAGTTCAAAAGACAACAGTATCTAATACAAATTGTAAGCTTACATCAAGGTTACAAATACTTATAGCTTGGAAGCACGGAATGACATGGCAAAGGAGCGTCTCTTCGACCGTGCTTGCTCCACGTGCTTGGCGGGTGCCACTAGGTCTTTTTCCATGACCAGTACTGGCGTCGAGGCTTGGTGCTCGACCCCTTTGCCGCTTGTCCTCTATGTTGCAGTGGTCGGTGATGCGATCCCTGCTAGCATGGAGGAGCCACCCTACTCTGTCGACTCCAGTTGTCTCCTCCTCTTTCGAGGGACGAGTCAGAAGATGTCTGCATCCTCTGTTTCATCATCTAACAGTGGGAAGATGGCCTGATGACGTTTGCTGGCTGCCGGCCACTTGCCAGTAGCCCTAGCCATTGCCTCCTCCCCAACCCCGAGTACGGCCTAGTCGACATCTTCAGCCCTGGCACTGGTATGGGCGGTTGGGCCGGCAACTTGTAGCCAATCCACACTAGGGGGTGGAGACATGAACACTGCTGCCCTATCACGACCATTACTCTGGGAAATATAAAGGCGACAACACAGTCAATGTTTGTTATAGCATAACTCTACAGGTACAAGGTAGCATAATTTACCTTTGGGGGAGGTTAGGCCAGCTTGAAGGCATGCTCGATGTCGCTTAACCTGACATAATTTGGATCAGCTAAGTTGAATAGCTCTCCAATCCTGGCTTTGATTTCTATCTTGTCAAGCGCTTCTTTCCTGGTCCTCGTTGGATCTACGCTACCCTAGTATTCATAGCCCAGATGTACCCTCCTCTAGTAGGGCTGGATCCTTCGGCTGATGAAGTTCCCGACCACGCTTGGACCATCTAGTTCCCCCACGGGATCATCCCAAGCAGTTCTGTGATCTGTTCCAAGTGCTCGGGCTTCTCCGACTAGTTGTTCTTCTTCTCCAGAATGAACCCCACGTCGCACAGGGTGATTGTGTTTGACTCTTCGTGGATGTAGAACCACACCAGTCGTCCAACGATGTGTTCCAAGGGCAGTGCAAGTACTGGGCCTTCATCCCATCACGCAGATTGAGGTATACACCTTCGGCTATCTTCGAGCCGCCACTTCCTTTCTTCTGTAGACAGAACAGATGGCGGAAGAGGTCGAAATGGGGCTAGAAGCCACCATATGCTTCGCAAAGATGGATGAAGGTGGAGACAAGAAGAATCGAGTTAGGATGCAGATTGCAAATCCCAATCTCGTAATACAAACAGAGCCCCTGAAGGAAAGGGTGCACTGGAACCCCAAAACCCTGCTTGAAGAAATCCTCAAAAACCACAATCTCACCTGGTTGTGGATCGAGGTAGCTTTCTCCTTCCGGTGCGCGCCATCCTACGAGTGCCTTGTTGTGGAGCACTCCCATGGTGATGAGGTCTTCGATGGTCTGCTCATTGCTCCTTGAATTCCACCACTCCTTCGCCATGACTCCAATTTTCTTCTGGGCATCTCTCTTTGCCATTAATCTATCCTTGCTAAAGGGGTGGATATGGTGGAGGGGTGATTGGTGATGATTTTGGAGGTATAGGGTTTGGCAAGAGGAAGAAGAAGGCTGCGGCGGTGAATGATAATGGGGATCGGTAAAAAGTAACTTACCAATTCTATATTATAAATAACCAAGAGTTCCATTGTTTTGTCCGCTCAAGATTCTTGGGAGATGTGTGCACACGCCGTAGATGGTTGTTTTCACAACCTCGAGATCTATGCCAATAAACGCACCCCTTCATTACTAGTGTATGCGCCTCTTCGTTGCTAGTGTGAGAGGGCCCACACTGACGCACCTCTTTACAGGTGCCAAGTGACTGTTTGCTAGAAAGGGCAAGAAGACAGTATGACATGTTATACCTGTTTGCTTTTTTGACCAGACATGTACGATTGGACTTGATAGAATAAGAAGATAAATAAATACGCCAAATAATAGTACAAGCGGCGTTCGTTTTTTCACTGCATGTCTTGTGCTCAAGGATGGTCCAGACTACTGCCGTGCTCGGGGACTGCCTAGACCACTGCCATGCTCGGGGACTGCCCAGACCACTGCCGTGCTTGGGGACTGCCTAGACCACTGCCGTGCTCGAGGACTTCCCAGACCACTGTTGTGCTCGGGGACTGCTATGACCACTACCATGCTCAGGGACTGCTCTGGCCACTAATGTGCTCGGGGACTGTCCTGACCACTGCTTAGAGACTGCTCTCCTTGGCTACATGTGATTTGTACTCACATATAGTTGAGAGACATTTATTTAGACCTCGCTACAAGGCTCATACTTTGCCTTCCAGCAAGCTCAGGGACTACATCGGTACGATGCACCTGCTGGTGCATCTCGTATCGCTTGTACGACGATTGGATTCTTAACTCCAGTGGAAATTCTTTTTAGACCCTAGCACCACGTGCCTATGTCACCTACTACCAGGCTCAGGGACTAAGTGGGCACACTTCACCTTGCGGTGAATGTGTTTATTTAATCAACCCTTATGCTTTGACTAATTAAACGGATTACTATCGTGCTCGGGAACTGTCCCGACCACTGCTCGAAGATTGTTCTCCTCGGCTACATGTGATTTGTACTCACATACAGTTGAGAGACATTTATTTAGACCTTGCTACAAGGCTCATACTTCACCTTCTAACAAGCCTGGGGACTACATCAATATGATGCACCTACTGGTGCATCTCGTTTCGCCTGTACGACGATTGGGTTCTCAACTTAACTGGGAATTCTTTTTAGACCCTGGCACCACGTGCCTATGTCACCTACTACCAGGCTTGGGGACTAAGTGGGCACACTTCACCTTGTGGTGAATGTGTTTGTTTTCCGACCTCTACGCCTCTGATGATCAAGGATGCTACGCTTCAAGATTCACTTACATTTCTTTTCAGAAATACAAGTGGGCACACTTCACAGGATGGAAATCTTTTTCTTTTTTCTTAAAAGCACCATACATTCTTCAGACAACCTACTTCTCTGGCAACAACGGTGGTCAGAAATGTCAAGGACTCAAGCCTTACTATTTAGAGAAGGTTAAAATGGCATGTCGCAACATAATACATGGTGCTCGGGGACTAGCTGTGGGGGTATTAACCCCTATACCCTTATGGCTAAGATTGGGCCAGCCTGGATTAGTGGGTTCGGTCCACCAAAAGACGACGTGCAGCTTGGCCAACCTATTCGGAGTCCCGTGCAAGGAGTCAAGACAGATTTGGCGATCAAGCAAAATCTTGGTCGGTTAGAATAGGAATCCTCATCCGGTCACCTATGGCAATTGTAACTAACTAGGATTAGTTTCCAGATCTGTAACCCTGCCCCCTGGACTATATAAGGTGGGCAGGGGACCCCTCTAAAAAATATATCTCATTGACATACACCAATACAATCAGACGCAGGACGTAGGTATTACACCTTCTTGGCGGCCGAACCTGGATAAAACCTCGTGTCTATCTTGCGTCACCATCTTGTTTGTGGCTTGCGCATCTGTCTGCCAATAATCTACTACCTTGGGCATACCCCTAGGTAGATTGCCGACCATATTTCGTCGACACCACGGGAAGCTCGGTGACCCATCATCTGCCAAACTTGTTCAACTAGTTGAAGATCCTAGGCTTGAGGCCCTGTAGGACCATGCCATTTGCATGCTCGACCTACCTATTCGTGTGGGGGCGCTACAGTGGCCCAGCTAACTTCCCGATGAACTACATGTCATTGTCCATGATGATGGAGTTCAAGACTCCAAAGCGATGGACGATGTCCATGAAGAACAACATGGCCTGCTCGAATTTGATCATGGTGATCGCTCGAGCATCTATCCACTTCATGAACTTGTCCACAGCGAAAAGTAAGTGCGTAAAGCCCCTGAGCACCCTCTTGAGGGGCCCTACCAGGTCAAGCCCCTAGACCACGAATGGCCATGTGATGGGGATCATTTGGAGCACTTGGGTTAGTAGGTGAGTTTGTCGAGTGTAGTACTGGCATCCTTTGTAGGTGTGTACGGCCTGCTCAGCATCAGCCACCATGGTTGGCTAGTAGAAACCTTGCCCGAATGCGTTTCTGACCAAGGTTCTAGGTGCGGCATGATGTTCACAGACCCCCCTCAATGGATGTCTTCCAGTAGGTCCTTCCCCTACTCGGTGGGGATGCAACGCTATAGGATTCTGGTGTGCTTGCGCTTGTAGAGCTCCCCTTTGATGATGACAGAGAACTTGGCACGATGCGTGGGCCATCGGGCCTCCATCTTGTCGACAGGGAGCACCTCATGGAGGAGGCAATTGAGATAAAGTGTTCTCTAGTTGGTTGGAGGGTTGGGCACCTCCACTGGGTCTTTGACGAGTTCCATAACCTTGGGGTTAGATGGAACTAAGGTTCGGTCAGCCCCTGAGCCTAGAACTAGTGGCTCATTGCCAGGCTGTTCTGGTTCCTCATATCGGACCGAGGCTTGTGTAGGTCGCTAGCGAAGATGCCAATGGGGACCGGCTCTCAACTTGATGCCATCTTCGCTAACATGTCAACTGCTTCATTGAGCCACCTCGGGATATGGTTGAGCTTGAGGCCATCGAAGTTGTCCTCCAACTATCAGACCTCATGACAATACACAACCATCTTGGCATTGTGGCAGCTTGACTCCTTCATGACCTGGTCGATGACCAGTTGTAAGTTGCCTCGGACGTCAAGCCATCAGATGCCCAACTCAATGGTGATGCGCAAGCCATTGACGAGTGCCTCATACTCAGCCACATTATTTGAAACTAGGAAGTGCATGCAAATTATGTACCTCATGCGCACCTTGAGGGGGGAAACAAAAACTAGCCTAACCCTAGCGCCCTTCTTCATCAATGATCTGTCGAAGTACATCGTCCAGCACTCCTGATCGACGGCCACCCATGGCATTTGGATCTCGGTCCATTTAGCAACAAACTCAGCTAATACATAAGACTTGATGGCCATTCGTGGGGCGTACGTGACACCCTGATCCATCAGCTCAAGCACCCATTTCACAATTCTCCTCGTGGCCTCTTGGTTCTGGATAACCTCACCGAGGGGGAAAGATGACACGACAGTCACCTGGTGTGAGTCAAAGTAGTGGCATAGCTTCCTCTTGGTGATCAGGATGGCATATATGAGCTTCTAGATCTGGGTAGCGTGTCTTGGAGTCAGACAAGACTTCACTAATGAAGTACATGGTGCACTGTACCTTGAGGGTGTGTCCCTCTTCTCCCCATTCTACAACCAAGGCGATGCTGACCACCTGAGTCATAGCTATGACGTAGAGTAGGAAAGGCTCTCCATTAGCCGGCGAGACCAAAATCGAGGCCTTCATCAGGAGCACTTTGAGCTTGTCAAGCGCCTCCTGAGCCTCAGGCGTCCATGTGAATCGATCAGTTTTCTTCAGGAGCCAGTAAAGGGGGAGCCCCCATTCGCCGAGGCATAAAATGAAGCGACTGAGTGCTATGAGGCACCCGATAACCTTCTAAACTCCCTTTAGGTTTGGAATTGGGCCCATCTTCATGATGGCTGAGATTTTTACCAAGTTGGCTTTGATGCCATGCTTGTAGATGATGAATCCAAGTAGCATGCCCCTTGGGACCCCAAAGACAAATTTCTTGCGGTTGAGCTTAATGTCATTCTCAGAGCTTCCTGAAGGTCTACTCTAGGTCAGCCATGAGCTGGTTGGTCTGCTTAGACTTGACTATGATGTCATCCACATAAGCCTCAATGGTCCACCTAATGAGGTCTTCAAAGCATTTGGTCATGCAATGCTGGTACGTAGCCTCAACATTCTTGAGTCTGAATGGCATCGTAATGTAGCAGACTAATCCGAACGCGGTGATGAAAGAGGTCGTGAGCTGGTCGGACTCTTTCATCATGGTTTGATGGTACCTAGAGTACGCATCAAGGAAGCATAGGGTTTTGCACCATGAGGTCGAGTCAACTACCTAATCTATGCATGGCAAAGGAAATGAATCCTTTGGGCACGCCATATTAAGGCTGGTGTAGTCAACACACATTCTCCATTTCCTACTTTTCTTTTTCACAAGAACAGGATTGGACAACCACTATGGGTGGTATACTTCCTTGATGAAACTAGCTACATAGAGCTTAGCGATTTCCTCACCGATGAGCCTCTGCTTCTCCTTGTTGAAGTGGTGGAGGCATTGTTTGACTAGCCTAGAACCTGACTTGATCTACAAGGCATGCTTGGCGACTTCCCTCAGAATTCCTGGCATATCCGAGGGTTTCCATGCAAAGATGTATCAATTGGCATGGAGGAAGTCGATGAGCGTGCCTTCCTACTTGGGGAAGAGGGCTATGCTGATGCGCACCATCTTGTTAATGGAGTTGTCGGGGTCGATGAGGACCTCCTTGACGTTCTTCATAGGCTTAGGATCTAGTCGCCCGCTTTGCATTGAGCGCTCCTTCAGCGATGTCCTTCCCAATAGCTGCGAGCTCCTTAAAAGTGAGGGTTGCTGAAGTGAGCTCACAACTCTCGACCTCGCACTTGTAGGCCCTCTAGAAATAGGTGCCAACGATGATGACCCCGTGTAGGCCTGGCATCTTGAGCTTTAGGTAGGTGTAGCTAGGGACAGCCATGAACTTCGCATAACATGATCTCCCTAGAATGGCATGGTAGACTGGGGGGAACCTAACTACCTCGAAGGTGAGTGTCTCTATCCTATAGTTCAGTGTAGCCTGCTTTCCTAGCATGACGCCATGGAAAGGCACCCTGGTTAGCCAGATGCACGCTCAGTGATGCCCATAGCATCAAGCGTCTCGGCGTACATGATGCTGAGGCCGCTACCCTCGTCTATTAGTACCTTGGTGAGCCACTTCATGCCGACGAAAGGGTCAATCATGAGCAAGTACCTTCCTGGGTGTGTGATGATATCTGGGTGGTTAGATTGATCAAAGGTTATGGGAGACCCTGATCATTTGAGGAAAGCATGCATGGCGGGCTTGGCTTCGTAGACCTCTCGGCGCGCGAGCTTCTATCAGTGCTTGGGGTTGTATGCCTCTAGCTCACCAAAGATCATGAGGCAGCCATCCAGTGATGGAATGCCACGGTCCTTCTCTCTGGTGTCGTCAGCTTCTACCTCGGGCTTCTTCGTCTGCTCCCATTTCTTGGAGCCACTAGTGAAGAAGCACTTAATGAGGGAGTAGTCCTTGTACATGTGTTTGACGGGGAAGGTGTGGTTCAGGCATGGCTCCTTGAGTAGCTCGTCGTAGTGATCAGGGGTGCCCTTGGCTAGCGCTCGACTGGCTTTTCGTTTGATGGTAGCCATGAGAGAGCCCCCACGCCTTGTCCGGTTCTTCTTCATATATGAACGGTCAGAGGGGCCTTCATCGGCGTCCTCATCCCGCTTCACCTTGCCTCTAGAGCGATCAAAAATTGCTCCAACTGCCTCCTCGCTAGAAGCATGACTGGTCACAATGTCGAGGAGTTCCTTAGTAGTCCATGGGACCTTATGTTGCAACTTATGGACCAAGGACTTATAGGTGGTCCCTAATAGGAAGGCTCCGATGATGTTGGCATTGGTGACATTGGGGAGCTCATTGCATCACCGAGAGAAGCGTTGGATGTACTTGTGAAGAGTCTATCCTGACTTTTATCTATAGTTCTTCAAGTTCCAAGGGTTCCCATGGCACGCGTAAGTGCCTTGGAAGTTCCCTACGAAGATTTGTTTCAGGTCTGCCCAACTCTAAATGTAGTTGGGCGGAAGATGCTCTAGCCATGTTCACACGAGTCGGCCAAGAATAGGGGGAGATTGTGGATGATGATGTCATCACTGACCACACCTTGGGCCTAGCAGGTGAGTCGATAGTCCTCAAGCCATAAGCCAGGGTTCGTTTCCCTAGAGTATTTCAGGACATTAGTCGGTGGGTGGTATCAGGGCGGGAGCACTGCCTTGAGGATATGCCAACCAAAAGCCTAGGGCCCCATCGGTTTGGGGCTATGACTTCGGTCCTCCTCGTGGTCATAGTGCCCACCACAGTGAGGGTGGTAGTTGCAACTGGCCCCCTCCCCCACATCATTGCAGGTACACTAGCGGGCATCGAGGGTGTTGCACGCATCACGGTTGTGGCTGAGATGCTCTTGCACTGGAACCATGATGCGTGGCCTACCATAATGCGGTGCTTGGTGGACTGATGTGTCCTTGTCGGGTCACACTGAGGGCGTGTGCTAGCTAGCATCGAGATAGCGAGCTCTCGGCTTGCTCGTAGCCGCATGCTCAAGCAGCGTGCGAATCTCATGGTGGGCCCATCGATCCTCAGATGTCGTAGGCATTGGAAGCCCCCTAAGTAAGGCTACCACAACAACGATGTTCTAGCTTGCCCAAGCAAAGTGCGGGAGTGCCTGATCATCCTCGACAATCCTCCAATTCATGTCATAGGCCATGGCGCATGCGTGCCCCCTGTCTCTATGGAGTTCGATATCATGATCAAGCTCCACGCGTTCCTGCTCAAGATGAAGTTGTGCTTCCTCGAGCTCTAGGTGCCGAGCCTTCAGCTGCTCCACTCATAGGTGGGGTGGGGCTCCTGCATTCCCCTCGACCTCATTGTCGAGGTCGTTCATCGGGGTAGCCTCCTCCTCATGGATGCTCAAGTTAGAACCAGAGGGTGACTCTGGCTCATCTATGAGCAGGTCATGGAAAGACTCCATGATGTGTTTGATCACCCCTACAAACTCGTCATTCATGGGGGATGGAGTCATGAGTTGCGCAACAAGGCGACCAACGGTCTCTATGGTGTTGCGAAGACCAAATGGGAGCACTATCGGGGTGCTTTGGATGAGGTATTCTTGGGAGAGGGGCTCTCCCCCGGTGAGCTATGCCATGATGTTGGCGAACAAGAAGGTGAGGTGGCATAAGTCCTCCCAGGATGGTTGGGGTCCTAAGAAGATGTCAAGCTGGCGCTCTAGCCTTCCATAGTCAAAGCCAAGAAGCTGGCTGCTCTTGAGGGTGTGGGCCTCTGGTGCATGCAGTCGTAGCTCCTCAAGTGCCTTAGTGATTGGGTCAAGGCCGATAGAGTGGAGAG
Source organism: Miscanthus floridulus (assembly GCF_019320115.1). NCBI lineage: Eukaryota > Viridiplantae > Streptophyta > Magnoliopsida > Poales > Poaceae > Miscanthus > Miscanthus floridulus. The sequence continues at coordinate 60,204,715 of NC_089586.1, read as the reverse complement.
GCTAAATGATGATAGGTGCCCACACCAGCTCTCCCTCTATCATGATGATGAAGTCTAGGTCCCCTAAGCACACGTGCGCACCTAGGACCCAGCTGATGTCGTGACTAGCCATCCAAGGCCTAGTGTTGATGTTGAGACACACAAAAAGACCCCTACCTGGCGTGCCAACTAAGGGTGTTTTGAGTAAGCACCAACGAGTAAATTTGTATATTACGCATTTTGTTCAGATGGTGTGCTAAGAGGACACAAGGGTTATACTGGTTTGGGTCGAATGTCCCTATGTCTAGTTTTAGGCTGCTCATGTTACCAGCACTGAGTTTGTAGTAGGGGGTTACAAACTGGCGAGAGAGGGAGGTAGCTTCCAAGTCTCTATGGTTCGACTGCTCGATGTCTAATACGGTGTGGTGAACCGATGCTATGTGATGTACTTGTTCAATGAATTCATCTCACCATGGGGCGCCCTGCTTTCCCTTTTATAGCCCATGGGATAGCAGGGGTTACAGCCAAAGGGAAGAGGAAAAAAGAAAAAAGAAATAAGGCTCTCAGAGGTGTGCCATCCTCCTCTTCATGTGGGTCCCGCTGACCCTATAGATTGTGGTGGCAGCGGTGTCGCACCAGGGTCCTGTTGGCTGCTGCAGCATACGTGCGGGAGTCGTGCGCCATTCTTGTCTTCCATCCCATCAGAGCGGATGGAATGGTCAAAGGGTCCCCTGATAGAGGCCATATAAGGGGCTGGTGGTACAGTGTCAGCCAACTAACACCAGTTGATTGACGTTGGATGGTGGTCAGGCAAGGAGTTTGTAGCAGAGTGCTAGCCTATTGATGCGATGGGCGATGTGAGTCTCCCAGCATGGCCTAATGTGACCGCCAATGGCATCAGGATGCGTCTAAGATGTGCTCCCGTGCATGCGCCTCCATGATGTAGTGGTTGAAGCGATTCGAGTCCTACCCTGGGGCCACTACTTTTGTCCAATAGCAAATCCGACCCCTAGGGAACAGATGAGGCAAAAATCTAGCCCTAGGGGCTAGGCAAGATGGAATTCGACCCTTGGGGGTCAGGTGAGGTGGAGCCCTCCCTGTGGGACTGGACGAGGCAGAGCCCATGCCTTGGGGTCGGATGAGGCAAAAACCTCTTCCTCAGAGTTGGATGAGGCGTGGCCCGGCCCCTAGGGGTCGGACAAGGAAGAAACCTCATCCTCAGAGTTGGACAAGGTGTGGCCCAGCCCCTAGGGGTCGAACGAGGCAGAAACCTTGTTCTTGGAGTTGGACGAGGTGTGGCCCAGCCCTTGGGGGTCGGACGAGGTAGAAACCTCATCCTTGGAGTCAGACAAGGTCGCAGTTGCGTCCTTAACCATCGGATGAGCCGACATGATGCTCATTAATCCTTTGGCTCGGATACCTAGGTATAGATATCCAATAATTAGTTGCTTAAGCTAAATTGATTGAGTTTCTCAAATGTTTGTCTAAGACCATGATGTATGTGTGAGTGCTTTGTTTCCTAGGTAGTATCATAATCATTACCTCTTTTGTCTACGGTGAGCATACAAGTGTTGAAGGGCCTAATCCTAGAACCGCACTCAAGTTACATTATTCTCATGGTTATCTCCTAGTAGATTCCCATTGCTTAGGAGCTTGAGCCTGTATGTGTGATTGTTAGCCCTTGAATGTTTGTGTATCCATGCCTTTGCTTGACCTTAAGCCAAAGCTTAGTTCCTTGGAATGCTTGCATGTGTCGTGGTTGTCTCACTCCTATGTGGGAGGACCTTGCTCAAAAATCCTTATTATACCTCATTGCTCCTTCTCCTACAGATGATCTGGTGCAACGCTAATCGTTATCTACCCTGGCTTTGGAACCATTTCCTCATAGATCATGTCGTTGCTTTATCAACTCAATTCCTAGTCAGTGTATTGGCTCTATCCCTCAAATCTCATTTGTTTTGCCTCCAACTCTTTCATGTCTCTAGATGTTCATCAGTATTGATCTCATGTTGCTTCTCAGCAAGACCAAATCTCATGTTAATCTTTACCTGGTAATCACCTTGGTGGACGCAAGGCGTACGTGAAAATAAAACAAGAGTCTCATGCTCAGTTGTCTTCGTTAGTTAATTTATGTTCCCTTGTGCTGTGTTTTGATCTTCAGATCGCCCCCTTGTTGGCTCCTAACCTTGTGACTACCATTGCTTGCTATCCCTCCTTGCATGGTGCTTGCTCCTATGCAACCAAATTTGTACCACGTGAGAATTCTTGTGGGTTGTAGGTTCAGTAATGGTGCCATGATTAGCGATCTAAGGTGCTGCGATGAAACCAAGGGCATCTTGTGGACTATAGCCACAAGGTTGTGCTGCTCACCATGCGCTGGTATCGAGATTTCAAATCATGATCCATTATGGAACTACACCGATGAGTTATCTTCTCATGAGCTTTTCCTTAGTAATCTCTCCATATCCTATCAGAAAGATCCTACGTTGGACCAGAGGCAGTTGGACTTCCTTTTGAGGTTGCAAAGAGGATAACCTTTGAAGAACAGATTACCGACATAAACATTAACAGACTACAAGAGGTGGTAGACAAGTGACTCTACTTGACTAACCCTATAATGGCATCGGTCATCTAGTGAGCAACTTATGTTATCCCCGTTGGATCAGAAGGCTACATAATATTTAAAGTTGTTCCCTAGGAAGTAGATGAGGAAAACCCTAGCCTCCATCCTTAGTGAGAAAGCTACCACTGTCATAAAAAGAGTTAAAGACTATGAACACACTTCCCAATGTGTAAATCAAAGGAAAAGAAGAACGGGAAATCTGTCAAGATTTCATGGCACTCAACCGGTTATCTTTAAGCCGGTGATTAGTGGCTCAAACATGGCTAGATTGTCACAAAACTTGACGATTTCATTCCTCGCTTAGGATACCTCAATGTCTTAAGTTGGTTTGAGTATTGGATGAGTAAAGCATCGGATTTGAGAGATGTTTTGACCGTTCGGGTCATGGCAATTTCAGAATAGAGCAGTTTTGGTAGATGGTTTATTGGATAGCCAAACGGTGTCCGTTTGAGCTGAATTTTGGTCAGTAATTAGAGGACTCATGGATCTATTTGACTACCAAAATATGTGCACAATGGAGTAGTTTGTGAGATATGAACTGAAAACCAAAGTGTATAGAATCTGCGATTTCTCGATGGACTGCTATCATCCCTCATATTAGAAGGTTGTGTTTGTAGATGATGTCAAGTTAGCAACATGGTCAATATTTTGCCGATTAGGTAATTCTCTAGAAGCCCTAGAGGAGACTCCTTGCACCCCTTTGTGGCATGCTTGTGCCCTCTCATATCAACAATGTTTGAGCAATAAAGGTATTCTACAAGTCAAATTGTGTCATTGTGAGTCAAAAACAATTTGAAAAGTGCCAAATAACAAATTTTAGATTATGATTTTGAGTTGTTGATTGACATTAGAAAGAACCATTAGTGTCAAAAGTAGTCCAACAAGGCTAGTTTTGCTATAGTGCAAGTCAACCTATCTTACTGTGAAACAACACCATGAAGGAAAATTGTACTCAATCTTGGTGGTGAACTGTTTCTCCAGTTAGTGAATACTTGCAACCTTTGTTGTCCTCTAGACCTCGTTATCATCCTTCTTCAGTATTGATTTCCAAGGCGGACTTGTCCTTTGGTACCTACCATGTGTTTTTACCCAAGAGGTTGCATCAGATTCAACCCAGATAACTGTTACCACTTGGATGCGAGGATTCCCTCAAATAATGATCGTCAAAAATGCTGAGTCAATAGAGTTAGCTATCACATTCATCGCTCACTCAACAGACTCAGATAATATAGTGTTATCATGATAGAAAGAGAACTGCACACATGTAACATTATGTAGTTTTTCATCAGTCGGTATCTGAGTGATTGAACAGTTACGACCGGCATAGACATTGTCTATTGGTTAGTCAGTTTCTTATAGTCTCGAAGCATGCTTACCCCGTCTATGATCTCATCCCTTGTGGAAAGTTGTATTCAAGCTACTTTGGTAGAGGACTGCTTTTCAAACTTTGTGAACAAACATGGAACCATTATAATGAGTAGCTTTCAGAAGCTTACAGTCTAGTGCAAAGTTCACATGGTCCATGCTGTATTCACTAGGGAAATAGATATTATGGGTAGTTAGTTTATGCTCCATAGTACTCTCCATATCCCAAGAATGAAGTACTATGTTGTCTTGGATTCCTCCCAAGGTAACAATGCTTCATGGAAGTCAATGAAAGAAATTCTTCAGATAAAATTTACTATGAAGAGCAAATATCAGAAAGTTATCTTGACCAAATTAGCCTCTATGATGCTCGAATCTAAGTAGCCTAATGCTATCACTGAAGTTGGAAAATGGATGACATGCTTCTCTTCCCTTAAAAGTCTTTCGCATCAAATCTTGGGGCGAGATTCCTATAAGAGGGGAGGGCTATAACACCCCAGGTGTTTGTCACCAACTAAGCAGTGGGTTTGAGCTCCATCATGACAAGTTCAGTGGTAATCAAGAGCTCTAGTTCAAACTTGTAAGTGGTGACAAAGCTGTTGGGATCAACTCTCTAAGAATGAGCCCCAACTTAAACTTGGACAACACACCTTGCTTCTATGTTGACTCTTTTTAGAGGTATGCTTGACTAATGTAGAAGGTGCCCCTTTTATGTGCCTCACATCTATTTCCATCTACATTGACTATTGGAAAAGTTTCATGAAGTTTGGAGTCAAGAAGTCACATGAAATGGTAAGTTATAACCTTGCTTGAATTGTTGTATTAAGTGAATGGAAACATGAGATGTTGACCAAACCTTGAAACCTTGCTCAAACAACTCTAATTCAACTCATGAACAAAAGTCATGAAGGGTCCGTGTTGAGCAAATGTCAAGAAAATGCTTCTAAGTGTGGGAATGGCTAAAATTGTCTTTTTCATGATATGGTATTGACCTATGTTGACCAACTATTTGGAATGCTTGCATGGAGTTCAACCTTAAATCAAAGTTGAAGTTTGAATGGAGTACAACAAACTTTATTTTTGTACCAAGCCCTGATTCAACTCCTAAGTGGCTCAAACAGTGGCCTCAAGTTTGGATGCAGTGCTATTTTGGCCTCTCAAAAATATTTGTCCCCGATTGACAACAACGAGTTGACATGTTTGTGAATTTTTATCTTCTCAATTTGTGTGATAGCTAACTAGATTCCTTAATATGAGTTGAAGTACACTTTGTGCTAGAAACAATGAAGCAAGTCTCATCGAGTTTGGAGTTCATTTGGATGTTCAAAGTTAGTTTCAAAATCAGCAAAGACTAACTGTTTCTAGGAGTTAACTGAATCTCAGTTTTTAGTTTTGTATTCCCTACTTTGGAGGCTTGTATCTTCCTAACCAAGATAATCCAAACCTTGATCCTTTAATGAAAATTGTAGTTTACTTTGAGTACTACAAACATTGTTTTTGCACCAAGAGCCAGATCAGCTTGGAAATAAGTCAAACAGAGGCTCAAAGATTGAATGTGATGCTATTTTCAGCCCTAGAAAATATTCTAAGTCTAGAATTCTAGTGGCAATGATAATTGGCATCCTGCGTTCTCCAAAATTTGTTAAGCAACTTGAGTTGAGCTAAAAATGAGAGTTGGAGCTAATTCCATGAAGGAGTAGGAAGAAGTTGGATCGAATTTGTCCATGTTTTGACCAAGTAATTCAAGCTCAAGCAGAGCAAGGCTTAACCCTCGTTAACTCATTGACATTGTCAAATTGGAGCTTAATTATCTGCTAATAGGGAGCTCTAACAGCTAGGCATCCTTAATGAGTTTTGTAGATCATCAGGTGGGCTTCAACTTTGCTTTTGGGCCCAATGTCCAAATTAGCCCGTAGTCGGCCCAATTTGGCTCCCACCTTGCCCACTTCACCGCACGCCACATGCTCAATGCAATGCCCCATGGCCGCCATGCTCAGCGTCATGCGTCCTCCTCCACACCACGCGCCTCTACCCCCTCCTTGCCTCTATTTGGAGCCGTTCAAGCCCCCCTCTCAGTCTCTTCCTCACTCTCTCCACTCCCTCTATGCTCTCTCTCGCCCTTGGTGTCGCGCGCATGTGCCAGAGCATGGCTGCCATTGACACTGAGGTGGAGCTCCAAGCCACCATGTCTCCCTTACTTCCACACCTCCTCGTGACCTCTAGCCACTGCTGTAGAGAGCCCCTCCTTTTGCTGCTGCTAATTGATGGCCTTGCGTCCATGGTGTGGACATCGAGCCCGACCGCCTCCATCCATCGGCCCCCTCCTCTGTCGCAGTCATCATCGCCTCCTACCATGGCCAAGCCGCTACTAGCTACCACCGCCCAAGCAAGGGCCTGGGCGCAGTCAAGCCCTGTCGGCCCTTCCCCGTCACCGCTCACCGTCGGTGCCACCTTAGCTGGCCAAAAGCCGGCCTCCCCTGTTCTGGCATCGAGAAGAAGAAGAGGGTGGAGTTCACGCATGAATAGAAAGTCTTTCAGGGGGTTAAGCGCATAGTACATGACTCATATAAATAGTAAAGGTTGTTCTGTGGGTAAATTAAGGAAATCTGGAGGGACCCCCGTGAAAAAGTGTTTTTCTTTTTCTTTTTCCTTATATGCATATAATTATCTAAACTTTGGAAAATCATAGTAAATCATAGAAAAATCTTAAAATAGAAAATGAAGACTTTTTGGAATCCTTGTGAGTAGATATACATAGTAGAGTCATAATATGATATGTTTTAGTAGAAAGTTTCTGATGTTTTTATTTATACTTGTAATGTGCTTTTAGAAATCCTTTTAAGCTTGTTAGATGCATATCTCGAGATAGGAATGTCCTAAAAATGTGATTCTAGTTTTGGGAGTCTTGTTTTGGCATGTGCTAGTTAAGAAAAATATTAAACATGTTGTTTGCTCACTGTTTTTATGATGTTTTGATTTAATCAAAATTAATGATTAATTCTAGCTTACTTTGCTTGCTATCATCATATCTACTGTTGTACTTCTCCAAATGACCTAAACATTTTATGATAGTATACTTATAGTATGTGTGAGCTCCAGTTAAAATTTCTTAATTTTTGGTGCACGTATGACTGAGTTATGAATTTAACTTGATTAATGCTTGATAAATGATTTTAAATGATTTATAAATAATTTATATATGCAAAAATGTGAAATATGGTTCCCTTGCCCTTGCATGGTGATATTGTGACCTGATAAACCATAATATGGCCATGTGTTTATAGAAAATGATGATCTCTAGATTTATCTTGCTTTTACGTGTTTTCTTGCATTAGCAATTTGTCTTTTTTGTGATAATTAATCTATAAAAGCTGAGCATGTGAAATTTATGTAGTAACCATGTTTTTATAACATCTACCACTCATAAAAGTCTCAGCCCCAAACTAGTTGTTCTCATATATCACTAAAATTATATATACATGTTATTAGGAGAAAGGATTAATAAAAGTATAATTATAGATAAAGCTTGTAATTGTATTTGGTGATGCTTTGAGTGATTGGTGATCAATAAAGTGTTGCTAATTATGTTAGTGGTGGTTGAAGTTCTTGAATGGCTCATGTGTGCATGCTCTTTGTCAGCAAAACAAGTGAAACATTAAATTTTCATGTTCTAAAATGGCTGCATGTGCATTTTCTGTTGTGATGATAACTTTGTGGATCAAATGATGTTTTATGTAAATATGGTGAATAAAAAAGTTGTAGATAATTTCCTTATCTTGCTTGTCCTAAATTTTCATGAATTTAGGCCTGCCGGTTTATGAGTTATAGATTTTACAAGTTTGCTATCAGCTTTTCCATGTGCTCTGAATAGATCTAAATGATTGTATTGTTTGGCTTATTTAAACATGGAATCATGTATTGGTGATAATAGGAGAGTTGTGGTGGTTTTGTTACGATTTCCAAAATGTCTAAGATCTCTGCTTTTGGTGGTCTAGAACTCCGGTTATAGTTGTTCAAAGTGGAATGGCAGGTTCTGTCCAAATCTAGACAGAGATGCCTTATTAGTGTTGTTTAACCTTGTTAGCTATAGAATCATATTAAGATTATAATAATAAAGTTATAGATAATTTAATAATATTTATATAAAGTTAAGGATCATGCTTGTTGGATGCATATAACTTGAGATATGCCTTTCTGAAGTTACTATCAGTGTTTTTGTCCTTAGTTGTATAAGCTCTGCTTCATGATGGATATTTGTTGAATCGTCTTTTTGTGTTAATAACAAAGTTTTAGATAATTTCATTAGCTTTCTGGAAAGTCTAGGATCACCCTTTTTGGAGGCTTATAACTCCAGTTATGGTTAAATTGAATGGTTGCTATGTTGCTGTCTAGATTTTGTGCATATACTTGAAGTTGATTGTTTATGCTTGATCTTGATTGTATGATTACTAGGATTAGCTTGTGCTAGATGATTCCTTAAAGTAGCTTAATTCGATTGCCTCATTGGTGAATACTTGGTGTTATTTTCTTGCTACAGTACTATGATAAGCCTGTGCAATAATTAGTTAAATGGCTTGCTCTCTAGTGCTTAAGTCAATATGATGTTACCTTGTCCTTGCCTTTGTATGCCTGTTGTAGTGCATCATGAGTTGTTTTCCATGCATTCATACATCTGCATTTATTATCTCATCTAGGCATGCTAGATGCACCATGTGAAGGACGTGATGTTGGAGCCAAACCCAAAGATGGAGTTTGGTGAAACATCCAGAAGACGGAAGGACTAAGCAAGTGCCGAGATGGGAGATGCTCACCAAGCAAGTGTCATCTAACAAACACTGACCTAGTGTTAGATCTCAGGCAAGCCCTGGAGTATTCTAAGTCTCCTATGTTTTACAAAACTTCACTTGAGTCCTTTTATGTTTGACACATTAGGTGATAAGAGTTGAATTGAAACCACTTGATGCATAGAACTACCTTGTCCAGATATATACACCTTTAACCCTGTGTAGGTCTAGGATTGAATACATGCTTAGCCAGGCTTAGACCGGTAGAAGTCAGGTGATTTCCTATCACCTGTGAGGTATAGGTGGATACCAAAGTATGGTTGGCTATATTTGCTATCGTGGAAAAGAACCATGGGATAATGTAAATGAATGCCGGGCGGAGTCTATGTGTAGGTTGACTCATGTGAATCCATCTATGCTGATTAAGAACCGTACAGTTGTTGGGCGCTTTTGACAAGATTGAACGCATGTCTCTCACTTAGCTATCCAGATAACTCATTCCGACCGCGAAGCCGAGTAGCTCAACTCAGGCTGGGCCTCGCTCTGTCAAAGTGCGCACTCTGGATGGTAGTAAGGATGTGCGAGGAGCCAGACGTGAGCCCAAGGGTAGGCTAGGCCTAAACGTCCTAGTAGCTGGTTGTCTCTGATTGTGCGGTGCTAGGTGAATACGCAAAATGTGGACCTAAGTTGTACCAAAGGTGACCTAAGGCTACCATGGCTAGTAGACCTGGGTTTGTGTTAGGAATAAATTCCTAGCTGGTTGAAATCGATTCTAATCGCTGTCTCTTCTGGACAAGGAGAAACTTGGCTAGTACCAACATCGTAGTAATTAGATTATGGAATATGATGGTTCTGATGAATATGAAAATCTTACACCGGCTATGGTTACTATTGTTATGCTACTAAATGATATACCACATGTTTGGCACAGGTTAGTTGCTAATCTAGAGATGAATAGCTATAATTAACTTGATGACCGAATTATAAAATATATAGTTGAATTAGTGGCTTTTTATGCAAAATATTATCAAGCTAGCTCCACTTATAAAGCCTTGCATAATCCTTGGTGTCACTTTATTTTTGATTTATGATGGGTAAGTCTAGCTGAGTCAATTTGAGTACTCAGGGTTCATCCCACCATGTTGCAGGTGAAGTTCTCGGCCTGCTGAAGGCGGCGGCTAACCACCGGTGGGCTCGGTGACTCTCTATAGTGTTCTTATCTATATGCTTTTGTCAGAGGATGTCACATATGCTAGCAATGTATTTGGAACTTATATTATTGTAATCTTTTAAAAGCTATGTTGTTTTCACTAATCAGTTTTGAAACCCAAACTTGTATTATTATTTGTGAACTCATTGTAAACATTATTTCCGCTGCAACTCTGTGTATATGATGTGTATTTGCTTAATCATACGATCTGGGTTGTGATGTTGATTTACCGAGGTCCTTTGTGACACTCGGCGGACTACCGGGTCTATATAAGTGAAAGCATGCACGCGTCAACATGTTAAACGGGGACAACCGTACTTGATCTTGTATAAATTGGGTGGTTCTATCACAGCTGGTATCAGAGCAAGATTAAGCATAATACTTTCATGTACATAGTTTTAAAAGCCAAGTTTTGGTTTTAAAAAGCCTATTTTGACTAAAACTTTAGCCACAGGCAAATTTGTCGAAACTTATTTGCAAAACTATGCTAGCGACAACCTCCAGTTAAGCCTAATTAAGGACCCTTAGGTGGCAATAAGTAAACTAACACTAACTATGGGGGGTTTACTTTCTTGCAATTTTTATTTCATCGTCCATACGTCATGCTATTGTATGGATGCCATTCGCTTGAATGGTAATGTATGGATCAATATACCTCTACGCCCAGGTAAGTTGGTGAGTGGTATGATCTGCTTCGAAAGTCGGTTCCCCACCGCCATTGAGACCCAATCTTCATCGTTTATTCCAGTCGGTTTGATCCGAGGGCTCAAGATTGATGCTCCGGCCTATATATATCAGCCCCTACCCCCTACCTCAGCAGATCTCTAAAACCCTAATTCATATCCCTCATTTAGATCAACACACATTAGGAGGATTAGGTCTAGAGCTCTCTAATGTGGCAGATTAGTAGCTCGGGAGTGAGGGTCGAGTTGGGCTCATGCTCAAGTTCTGGATCTAGCCTTGGAGGCTAGGCAAAGCCTTGTATCTTCACTTCTACATCTTGTAAGACTTATTATCAATTTAACATTTTCTTATCTACATGGCTATGCTTACTTTGAATATATATCTTGCTTAGTTATGGTTATCATTACTTTTGTGTGCGGATTCATAGAGCCCTATCCTGCTTGTTTACTGGTAGGCTAAGTAGCTAAGTCTTGTGTAAGCAAGGTGCTTATATGATACTCTACCTGTGCATACACCCTATTCCCTGGTTGTGTGGTAGTAGCGGGAGGTGGTAGCCCTGTCTATCCTTTGTAGTCCACACCGAATTGAGTAGGTTCTTAAACTATAGGACCGTAGTCACGTAAGTAGAGTTATCTATTGCGGATGCTTTTCTGTCTAAGCGGCGTCCCGAAGTACACAAGAGTAGAGTTAGTCTTAGCTATAGTTGGATGTATATATACTTTGACAATGTAATAGGAATATCATAGGAATCTACCTCACCTGTTGTTCTCCTGAGTTGACTAGTTTACATTTTCTTAGTGATCTATCCCCTGAGTGTCATTATGTTTTATTCCTATCCTTACATTCACCCTTGCTTTAGCTTTGCTGGTATGTTGATTAGTAGACATTACTTTGTTATCCAATAAATTTTTACCTCCATTGTTTCCCTATGGTAAAATATAAATGATACCTGAAATACCCCTGGTAAAATTCTACATTAGTATTCTATGCGCTTGCGGAATCCTTCATATTCTATTTGCACTTAACAAATACCAACAAGCATGTAACACCCAAAAATTCTACTATAAATTAGCAATTTATTCTTAACCTCTATTACATTTTCTAGATATTTTTAACTTAGGCCAAATAATAAATATTGGATAAATAAAATACACTACAAGGATTAGAAACAATGATTGTTGCATTCATGCTGAAGCATATGGCTTTTGGATGAGTGTAGGGTTAGATGATTTGAAGTTGAATTCAAATCACATTTGAATTTGACTTAACTGAAAATAGAGGAAATAGATTTGGAAATAGATTTGTTTTTGAAAAAAAAATCATCTTCTTCCATTCTGGCCCAACCCTTGGTTCAGGCACAGCCTTTTCTTTTTTTCTCCTGCCCGCACTGGCCCACTGGAAGCCCAGCAGTGTTTTCTCCCTTCTCTCTTTTCCCGCCCCCTGCACCGGCCTGCTACCGCGCACCGGCCCGCAACCACACCGCGCAGCCCACTCGGTAGCCTGCCGCACCGGCCCTCTCCCGCGCACCCACCGCACGTGGCCCTGCTTGGCACCCTAGCCCGCTCAGCTTTTCCCACAGCAAAGTGCCCGCTCATCTGCTCTCTCTCCCTCTCTCACTGCACTTCGGCCCCACCTGTCAGCGCTTTTCTTCTTCTTTGCTTTCTTCTTCCTCAGCCTTTCCTTTTTTCACCACCCGGTCCTTTCCTTTTCTCCAGTCACCGTCGATGGCAAGCCATCTGCGCCATCGCCCACAGAAGGAAAGTGACCTATTCCGCCCACTTCCATTCCTTATTTCTCCCACCGTCTAGCCTATAAAACCAGGAACCAAGCCCCGCCTCCTCTCCCATCCTCTGCTCGCAGCCGAGAACCATTGCCGCCGTAGCTTCCCCCCGCCACGCCTCGGAGCTCGACGCCGATGCCACCCAGAGTTTCGCTGTGACCACCCACGCCCGTAGGTACCTCTCTCTCATCGATTTGGTCATGAATTCTTTGGATTGAACCTCACCCGCATGCTCTCTCTCTCTCTAGAGCTCCGCCGTCGTCGACTAAGCCTCTGGAACCCGTCCCGAATGCCGATAACATCTCCACTATGTTCACAATAAGCTCCCAACCTTTCCCATGCCTTCCATTTGTGATTTTGTGCCCTGGAATGCCATACCGGTGATCTCTAGTCACGCGGTCATGGCACCGCCGTGGGAGCCGTCATCGCTGGTGATTCCCTGTTCTATCGTAATCAGCGCCATTGGATCTAGAATGTGCGATCTAGATTTCATACCCCTTCGCTGTTAAGTAGCCGGTCCATAGCAAGCCATGGACCTAGTCCACTCGGCCACATCAGCGCGCGCCCATGCAAGCGTGGTGCACCGCACCAATCTCCAGTCGCCACGTGGCCGCCTGGTCAACAGCTAGTCCATTCTAATTCAAAATAATTATTTTTTAGTCCTGTATTTATTCAATTTAGACCTTGTACTTTCTAGATTTAATGCCCACAGTCCTGTAACCATGAGTATTTATATTTTAATTGTTTTAATTCAAAAATAGGTTTAGTTTACTTACAGAAATGCCATTACATCTTATTTCATGCATAACTTTCGCGTTTTAAGTCCAATTTGAGTGATTCTTTCGTTCACGTGTTCGTAGCAATGAGTAGAATAGATTTGTAAGCTTTTTAACTTATGTTTTTACTGTTTGGTGTACTGTTCTTATGGAAGTCTATCTTATATGCATGTAATGATTGGTATGATGCTTGATTGATGATTGGATCACGATTAGAGGGTGAGCCATTTGAGGTGACTAAGGACCCCCAGCAGGATCAGCAGTACTCTCAGGACAACTTTGAGGAAGGCAAGTGTACCGAAGGCCCCTTGTTACCTATGAACTATTACCACTTACATTCATGCATGTGTTTAAATTGAAATGCCTTTAAGGATTTTACCTAGATGATTACTTGTACCACATATCCTTGATACCTGGGATTATTAGGTAGGCATTTTGGATAGATGCTGCAGCGCTTAACATGAAATAATTGTTAAACAAGATTAAAGGCTACATGCAATGTGATAAAATGGAGCTTTTTAGCAACAGATAGGGGGCTAGAGTATGGGGTTGAGTACTCTAGTGTCTCTCCATAAGGACTTAATCCTGAAGCGGCAACCCAGGAGGGACCGTACAACCTCGAGTGTCACTTGGCTCTAACTTTAACCTATTAACTAGATTGTACTGCTCGTCTGTAGCTCCAGTAAGGGGTAAGAGGGTATCTTTCCTTTTTCTGTTAGGGTGTGCACCGTGCTGTGATGCCCACGTGTGCCATTCCTTTGTGGCTATGATCTATTAGTGCAACTAGCTAAGGGTTTCATAGTGAAACTCTGCCACACTTCCTGGGAAGAGGTGTAGTGGGTCTCGTGAACCCCGGCATTGGGAATCATGGCTCGGTGGGTAAAGTTGTACAATTTTGGTAGAAATAATTAACCTATTATAACAGTCGTGCTCATGGATACAAGCGGTCTGGATCCTTCGAGATTAGTGGTTACTATGGATGATGGATGGTTGGGAATTGAGATAAATTTGATGATACTTTAATACCACTTGGTAATTGGGACTGTTCATTAAAGTAGTGATTCAGGATGCTAAAATTTGATTTACTAAAATTGCAAACCGCAGTCAAACAGTGCCAAGCCTTTTTGAGCCTCATAGACCCCTTTGATATACTTGTTAAGCATGGTGAGCTTACACTTGCTTTACATCCAATGAAAATCTTAGATGGGTAACAGATAATGGATATGAAGAGTTTTTGAAGGATGTCCAGGACTACTAGGGAGACGTTCACCAGTTGGAGTCCCTATGGTAGTTGGGCTAGTTATTCTGCTGTGATTGTAATAATATTTCCTTTGAGCAAACTTTGTATTTACTTTATGATGAGATATGTGATGTAATAAGTACTTTACTTTGATACTATTGCAATTTGTGATATATGTGTGTGTTTGGACATCCTGGGCGCACATATATGAGTACTTGGTTTTGCTATGCAAAATTTGGTGCGACAAATTAGTATCAGAGCTATAACTGACTATAGGATGAACAACCTAGTTAGAAATGGATGTTTCTAGGATCACATTATCTTATTTTACTACCTTTAATTTGCTATAAAATTTTTGCTTATATCCTGTTCTTTATCTGTTGCCAAAAATTATTTTGTTCTAATACTTGACCTTTTCATTCTTGTAGATGGCCCATACCAAGCAAACCCCGCTCAAGAGGACCATCCTGCTGCCCACTAGGAGGACCAGGTTCACTTTGGGCAAGCGTGTCCTGACACATCTGGTGGAAGCTCTGAGGAACCAGGAGGAGGAACCACCTGTGGAGGTGCCCATGGGGGAACCTCTAGAGGACTTGCTAGAGGATCAAATGGACGAAGAAACAGAAGAGGGGCCCATGTTCGAGGAGCTCATTGAGATAGAGGAGTCTAAGGAGGATCCTATGGAGGAGCATGAACAAGGTGGCCAGGAGGGAGCTGGTGACCCTAAGGATGGAGATGACTCTGATGATTCTGATGCTGATGGAGGTGATGACGGTGGAGATGGTGGAGACGGTGGACATGGTGGTGATGATGGAGGAGACGGTGGAAATGGGGGTGATGACAGTGATGATGATCACAATGCACTGTTGGCTTAGGGATGGACCATGGAGATCTACTACGATGTGGAGGGTGATGCCTACTACCACCCTAGGCTTCTTGCACTTGTGCATCGCTACCACCCTGGAGGCACTATTCAGTACAGGACGGAGCATTGGACCCACCCTGACTACATCGGCTTCTAGGAGATAGAAGTGTACATCTGAGAGGGGACTTGGGTGCGCTACATCCACCGTACCACCACTACATGGCTCAAATGTGCGGCCGTCATCAGGGATGCAGCTCGACAGGCGTTGATGGTCAACCGCGACCGCCACTTCGACGACATCGTCTGGGAGGACGACCGCTATCTTCCCCGTCATCGGAGCGGCCAGTCTACATGCAACATCACTGCACCACTTGGAGAGGCGAACCTGAGGCTGAGGCCTACCTTGTTGTGTTTGGCTGAGACCAACACCAACTTGGATCAGACCCTGGATGAGCTCGATGTCATAGGAAAGGCCTACATGCAGCTGGCCCATGAAAATGCTACACTGAAGCAGCAGCTAGGGGGTTCAGATGTGGAAGAGCCAGGAGTACCTACTCAGTCACCGCCGAGGACCAGAGGAGAGTTTGGAGACCCCAGCACCAGCACCATCATCGACCCGTACCCATAGAAGATTCCTAAACTATGTAATAATCATGCGTAGTTACGCGAGAGAGTATTTAGTTTCTTTCTTTTAATGGTTGAACAAGTGTTAGTTGCATGGTTGGATGTTTATCATTATGAATAATGTTTGATTTGGATCTTTGATATGATTGTGATGACTTGTGGGCATGTCCACTATCATTTAGTTAAGGTTAAGGTTTAAGGATATTATGAATAAATAGTTGGGCTTCATTTTATCATGCTGTCCATCCTGTATCATTCGGAGCGGTCTGTCTTTATCAGTTCATATCTCATAATCTAGATGTCCAATGATCATGAATTTTTTATGGAGATAAGTATACTTCAACATCTTTCTTTTGGCTCTGGAATAACCTCAATACCTATTATAAATTGTGAGATACAGCTGTTGAAAGTTGAGGTTTCTGTGCTGTCAGAATTCTGGAACAGTACTGCTTGTCGTCTGTATTTGACTAAGTTAACGTCAGAATCTGGAAAAGTGTTCTAAATGAAAGATGTAGATAATTTCATAAGCTTTCCAGAAAGGTAAAATACTCAATCATATGATAAACAGAGAGTGAGATATACTTGTTTTACTGAACTTCTGTTGTCCAACTCGCTGGAAAAGTTCAGAACAAATATCCTCTTGTATACCCTACATATATCTCTTGTCTACACCTACTCTTGTTACACTATCTTTTAAGAGTTATATGCTTGGACATGTGAGACTTATATGATGCATCTACAGATGGTGAACACCAGGAGGAACAACCAGGGAGGCGAGGAACTGCCACCACCACCCCCAGTCACCATGGAGCAGCTGGTGATGATGCAGACCCAGTTGCTTCAGTAGATGACCCAGAATATGCAGAACATGGGGCAAGGGAATGGGAATGCACCCCCTCATGCCAGAGATAAGAGGGGAGAGTTCCTGAAAGGACACCCACCTATATTCAAGCACTCTGTCGACCCACTTCAGGCTGACGACTGGCTATGTGCCATTGAGAGGCAACTAGAGATTGCCCAGTGTGATGATAAGGAGAAGGTTTTATATGCTTTTGGACAGTTGCAAGGAGTTGCACTAGATTCGTGTGACTCATTCCGCTTCGGCCATACCGAAGCTAATCCCATCACTTGGGCTGAGTTTGTAGTGCCTTTCGCACTCACCACATGCCGGCAGGACTGATGAAGCTGAAGAAGAAGGAGTTCTTGGCTCTCAAGCAAGGGAGCATGACCGTTGCTGAATATTGTGACAAGTTCATACAATTGTCACGGTATTCACCGACTAAGGTAGATGAGGACAAAAAGAGGCAGGAGCTGTTTATGGAGGGCTTAAATGATGGTCTCCAGTACTAGTTGTTATCTCATACCTTTGCTAACTTCCAACAGCTGGTGGACAAGGCCTTAGTGATTGAGAACAAGTGCCGCTAGATGGAGGACAAAAAGAGGAAATTTCAAGGACAGCAATCCGGGAGCAACTCTCGCTTCCGTGCCAACCCTCAACAAGCTCAACCTCAACAGCGCTATCAAGGTCAGACAAGTCCCAAACGCAACCAACAACCCCAGCGTGCACAGCAGTAGTAGCAGTACAAGGCACCAGCTCAGCGCCAGCAGTAGCCCAACAATGTACCTGTAAGGAACAATGCCCTAATGCTCCATAAAGGAATGGCACACCAAAAGCGCCAAATGCAGTTAATGATAACAAATGCTTTAATTGTGGAGAGCCAGGACATTACTCCAACAGATGCCCCAGGAAGACGGCTAACTCATAGTAGAATTATGTTCGAGGAAAGGTGAACCACGTGACTGCTGAAATAGCTCAGGAGGCACCAGATGTGGTGATCGGTACATTTTTGGTCAACTCAAACTCAGCTATAGTACTTTTTGATTCTGGTGCTTTGCATTCCTTCATAGCATATACATTCATAAAGAAGCATGGTATTCCAGTAAGTGTTTTGAAGAAACACATGTTAGTTAGCTCACCTGGAGGGGCAATGAAAGCAGAATGGATATGCTTAGCTACTAGTCTCAGCATAAGGGGGTAGAATTTCAAGCAAATCTTGTAGTCATAAACTCCACCGGTATTGACGTCATCTTGGGTATGGATTGGTTAAGGTTGTAGAAAGTAGTTATTAATTGTGGTGATAGTTCTATGAATCTTACCACTTCATCTAGAGAGGAAGTTGTGTATGTGGCAACTCAGTCAACTACAGAAATCTACCGGGTTAATCAGTTGGAGGGCACAACCTTAGAAGATATAAGGATAGTAAATGAGTACCCAGATGTCTTCCCTGAGGAATTTCCAGGTATGCCACCTGACCGAGACATCGAGTTTATAATTGAATTTTTACCTAAAACTACACCCATAGCTAAGAGACCCTATAGAATGGGAGTGAATGAATTAGCAGAACTTAAGAAATAATTAAGGGAATTGTTAGATAAGGGTTATGTTCAACCTAGTTCTTCACCTTGGGGTGCACCAGTACTATTTGTAGAGAAGAAGGATGGTACACAGAGGATGTGCATAGATTATAGGTCACTTAATGAGGTCACAATTAAGAACAAGTACCCACTGCCTAGAATTGATGACCTATTTGACCAGTTGAAAGGGGCTTGTGTGTTTTCCAAGATCGACCTTTGATCTGGATACCATCAGTTGAGGATAAGGCGTACTGGCATCCCCAAGACTACTTTTGTGACCCGATATGGACTGTATGAGTTCACAGTCATGTCTTTTGGTCTGACAAATGCACCTGCTTACTTCATGTATCTGATGAACAAAGTGTTCATAGAGTACCTTGACAAGTTTGTCATCGTGTTCATTGATGACATATTAGTGTACTCTAAGAATGAAGAAGAACATGAAGAACATTTGAGGTTGGTGTTGCAGAAGCTTAGAGAACATCAGCTTTATGCCAAGTTTAGCAAATGTGAGTTCTGGCTAAAAGAAGTATCTTTCCTTG
Source organism: Miscanthus floridulus (assembly GCF_019320115.1). Classification (NCBI taxonomy): domain Eukaryota; kingdom Viridiplantae; phylum Streptophyta; class Magnoliopsida; order Poales; family Poaceae; genus Miscanthus; species Miscanthus floridulus. Next base: position 60,185,828 of record NC_089586.1, on the reverse strand, counting down.
GTCACATAATCTCTAATGGAGGAGTAGCAGTAGATCCCAAGAAGGTTAGAGATGTGTTGAGTTGGAAGCCACCTAAGGATGTTAGTGAGATTCAGAGTTTTCTAGGTATGGCTAGGTATTATAGGAGATTCATTGAGGGATTCTCTAAGTTAGCCAAGCCCATGACTGCTTTGTTAGAGAAGAATGCCAAATTTGTATGGACTAAGCAATGTCAGGACAGTTTTGAGGAGTTGAAGAAGAGATTGACTTCTGCCCCAGTGCTTATCTTACCTGATCTCACCAAAAGCTTATCTATCTATTGTGATGCCTCATGGCAAGGTCTAGGTGGTGTTCTTATGCAAGAAGGTAGAGTTGTTGCCTATGCATCCAAATAGCTAAGAAAACATGAGTTAAATTATTCAACTCATGATCTGGAATTAGCAGCTATGGTGCATGCTCTCAAGATTTGGAGGCATTACTTGATTGGTCATAAGTGTGAGATTTATACGGACCATAAGAGTTTGAAGTACATATTCACATAGTTAGATATAAATCTGAGGCAATGCAGATGGCTAGAGTTAATCAAGGATTATGATTTGGAGATACACTATCACCCGGGAAAGGCTAATGTTGTAGCAGATGCCTTGAGTAAAAGGAGTTATGTGAACATTGCCTATACAACTCAACTACCTGAAGAGTTGTGTGAGGAGTTCAAATACCTGAATTTGGGTATTGTGGCCAACACCATGGAGTTAGAGGTAGAACCTACTCTGGAACAAGAGATTCGTAAGGGACAACTGAATGATGAGAGGATCAAGGATATTGCGGAGCGTATAGTGATTGGTAAAGCCCCAAGATTCAACATGGATGATCAAGGGACAATATGGTTTGGAAAAAGGATTTGTGTGCCAGAAGTAAAATCTATTAGGGAGTCTATCTTGAGGGAAGCTCATGACTCAGCCTATTACATACACCCAGGAAGTACTAAAATGTATCTTGATCTTAAAGAGAGATACTGGTGGTATGGACTAAAGAGAGATGTAGCTGAACATGTGGCCATATGTGACACGTGCCAAAGAGTAAAAGCAGAACATCAGAGGCTAGCAGGTTTGCTATAGCCTATGAAGATACACGAGTGGAAACGGGAAGAAGTTGGAATGGACTTCATAGTTGGATTACCCCGTACACGGAGAGGATTTGACTCTATCTAGGTAATTGTGGACCACCTGACAAAAGTGGCACATTTCATTCTAGTCAAGGTAACCTATTCGGATGCAAAATTAGCAGAGTTATACATGGAAAGGACTGTATGTTTATATGGAGTACTAAAGAAGATTGTTTCGGATAGGGGTACACAGTTCACATCACATTTTTGGCAGAAATTGCATGAGTCCATGGATACGAAGATGAACTTTAGCTCAGCTTACCATCCTCAAACAGATGGACAGACCGAGAGAACAAATTAGATCTTAGAGGATATGCTAAGAGCTTGTGCTCTACAGTATGGGACAAGTTGGATAAGAGTTTACCTTATGCCGAATTCTCCTATAATAATAGCTGTCAAAAGAGTCTTAAGATGGCACCGTTTGAGCATTGTATGGTAGAAAGTGCAGAACCCATTATTTTGGAATCAAACTAGGGAAAGTCAAGTCTTTGGACCAATGTCTTGCAACTGGCAGAAAAACAAGTACAAACAATAAGGCAAAACTTGAAAGTTGCATTAGTCTTGACCAAAAAAGCTATGTAGACACGAGGAGAAGAGATTTGGTGTTTGAAATCGGTGACTTTGTCTATCTCAAAGTTTCACCTCTGAAAGGAGTTAAGAGATTTCATACCAAGGCGAATAAGTTGTCACCTAGGGTATGTTGGGGACCATTCAAGATCATCAACAGGAGAGGAGAAGTTTGCTTCCCAGCTAGATATTACCAGAGGCAACTCTCAGGTGTTCATGATTGTCTTACCATGTGTCGCAACTAAGAAAGGTTTGAGAGTACCTGAGGAACAACTACCATTTGGACGGAACTGATATCTGAGGGATCTATTCATACCAAAGAATATCCCAATAAGAATCTTGGAAATAGCATGAGAGAATCAAAAGGAAGCAAAATAATAAGAATGTGCAAGGTTTCAGTGGAACAGACACTCAGTGGATTGAGGCAACTTGGGAAAGAGAGGAAGATCTGAGAACTGACTATCCCAATCTCTTTGAACCATCCGAATCTTGAGGACGAGATTCATCTTAAGGGGGGTAGGTTTGTAACACCCAAAAATTCTACTATAAATTAGCAATTTATTCTTAACCTCTATTACATTTTCTAGATATTTTTAACTTAGGCCAATAATAAATATTGGATAAATAAAATACACTAAAGGATTAGAAACAATGATTGTTGCATTCATGCCGAAAGCATATGGTTTTGGATCGAGTGTAGGGTTAGATGATTTGAAGTTGAATTCAAATCACATTTGAATTTGGACTTTAAAACTGAAAATAGAGGAAATAGATTTGGAAAATGATTTGATTTTGAAAAAAAATTCATCTTCTTCCATTCTGGCCCAACCCTTGGTTCAGGCATGGCCTTTTCTTTTTCTCTCCAGCCAACTGGCAGCCCAGCAGTGTTTTCTCCCTTCTCTCTTTTCCCTCCCCCCACACCGGCCTGCTACCGCGCACCGGCCCGCAACCGCACCGTGCAGCCCACTCGGCAGCCTGCCGCACCGGCCCTCCCGCGCACCCACCGCGTGTGGCCTAGCTTGGCGCCCTGGCCTGCTTGGCTTTTCTAGCAGCAAAGCACCGCTCATCTGCTCTCCCTCTCTCACTGCGCTCTGGCCCCACCTGTTAGTGCCTTTCTTCTTTCCTTTCTTCTTCCTCAGCCTTTCCGTTCTTCACCGTCCGATCCTTTCCTTTTCTCCAGTCACCGCTGATGGCAAGCCATCCGCGCCATCGCCCACAGAAGGAAAGCGACCTATTCCGCCCGCTTCCCTTCCTTATTTCTCCCACCGTCCAGCCTATAAAACCCCGAGTTGAGCCCCGCCTACTCTCCCATCCTCTACTCGCAGCCGAGAACCACCGCCGCCGTAGCTTCCCCCCGCCCACGCCTTGG